>NW_022685291.1:2428298-2440648 GCF_011630105.1 Anneissia japonica
CGTATGAGAGAAGTATCTGGGAGTGAGATATGCCCTTCACCGTATAGGACTCTGTGGTGTACTGATATGACCTACTGATACGACACCGAGATAATAAGTGGCTAAACATTTGAGAAACTTTTTCATACAACTAAAAATGGAAATTTCATTGGTAGCCATCTTGAAATCCAATATGGCGGCCTCCCAACATAATTTCCTGATGATTGCATGATACTCTCTGATATTGAAAACATGGTTAAAGGTGTGATTGACTGTGTTACATTACTGTAGATATGAAGATAATGACAAAAATAACAATATTTTGGCAGCCATCTTGAAATCAAATATGGCGGCATAATCTGACATAATTTTTGATGATTGCATAATACTCCCTGATATTGAAAACATAGGTAAAGACCTTTGAATGACAGTGCTGGGTGCTGTAGATTTGAAGATTATTGATAAAAATCCAATATTTTGGCGGCCATTTTGAATTTCAAGATGGCGGCCACTAAGCGGCTTATTTTTTGAGGGTCTATTTTTTTTTATGATCCTTAGGTGTCATAGTACTGTATCACTGTGGGAAGTTTCATGCTTTCTTCCAAAAGTGCACAATTTTTCTCCTTAGCTGCTCTATTATATGTATTTCATATTACCCTTGAAAAATTGTATTAGGTTTGTAGAATAATATAGTAAATAATACTCTAAAACAAAAAGCGAAGATGTTGTGACAATTGTGTGTGTTACTCCATTGGTTTGTTATTATGAGCATGTCTTAATCTATACTCCGTATTACATATTTTCTAATTAAAATCAAGATTTGCAGTCCATAAATATGAATGCTTCTCATTTCTGACCAAATAATATGCTTAAGTACATAAATTTTAATTACCCAACAGAAACCAATGGTGCTCCTCCAGTTGATTTTTCACTTAAAATACTATCTCTAGGCAGTTGACATTCAAACCTGTCTGTGACTTTATTCCTAAATGTTTCAGAATTATTAAGATTTAATTTATTTAACAACAATGAACATTTTTACCTTAATATTGTCTGTTTAGTTCAAGTTGAAATGTTGTATATATCGAAGCTGCTCTGAAGAAGTGGAATTTTGCTGGGTTCTGTCTTTATTTGACTTGACAATATGCTGGTTTCTTTGTGCACTTAAGCTTGACTGCGGACTTTATGGTGAATTATTCATCCAGAAATGTTAATTGTTACCAAGCTGCATATTAATTGATACTGCCGTCATCACCATGAAAATGTTTTCCTTCTCTATGGTCGATGCTGTATATATTGTGCTTAGGTGTCCAACTGTATCGATTTAGGATCTTCTTTCTTGCAGTTCAACATTATGTGTATACGTCCCCAGGAAATCTACCTGTTTGAGTGTGAAATTCAGGTCGCACTAATTAGGGCACTGATATACCTCCTATTGGGAAATAAACAGTAGTAAACCTATAAGCGTGTTGAAGTTTGTTGGCTTAATGACATTAATTAACTAATTGTACATTATGAGCTAGATGAATTACTCATTATCAACAATGGAACATGAGATATGTTGGCAACAATTTTTGGGGAGCACAGGTACAGATCATCATCTTCAGCTTTTTTACTTTAATGTTATTCATTTTTTTTTCTTTACTTCGCTCGTGGTGTTAATAATAAAAGAAATGTTGAATATATCATGATCATCATTGACACGTATCCATTATGACAAAAGTGACCATAATATTATTCTCAGTGAAAAATTTTGGTTGAATCCCTTTCCTAAAAATGTCATAACATATATTAATTACTTGTTCATTGTTCTGTAGTTCTGTAATTCAATCATTTAATTCTTGTATACTGTATATATATTTTACCAAATTTTGACCTTCTTGTATTCCATTGTATAAAAATACCTTTCTAAAATGTAATGTAGCTCACTTCTTTTAAAATGTCTTTATTTTTGCAGATATTGATGAATGTGACATGTCAAACACACACTGTGACCACCTGTGCACCAACACACCTGGCAGCTTTCAGTAAGTAAATTATAAGTACAAATATGAGAAGCTGTAAATATCCTTCTGATGGCGCATAAATGCTTATTTTATATAGCAGCACACGCCATGGCAACAAAAACATTTTGTAAATCTGTACATTTACGCATTCATGCAAAAAGTTTCATGGTCTGTTCCATCTGCTGCCTGCATGATTACTCAAAATGTTTTCTCTTCCAGCAGCCCCTCAACGCATTCTGTTGATGTTCTTCCCCAGTAATTTTTTCTAACATGTTTGGGATAAATAAGTCTTATGTGTTGTAATTCCCCATTATAGTGAAATTAAGGGGCATTTATTTGAGTATATATATGCCCATTATACACCAAAAAATTAAACGCCTCCCTCGAATAAATGCCCACTAAAAAACACCCTGGGGTGTTTATTTGAATAAATACAGTAATACACATGAAGATAACATTTTGGGGCAACTGGCCAGTGAGAGTTCATAGCTATTATACCACAGAGTTACATCACCCATAGAGGGAGCTTTTTATCCATCGGTTTTTGTGGTTTTCTACCCAATAGAATTGATACTTGGATATTTGGGTGTTTTAATCACTTTCTTAAATGCCTAAAAAAAAACTCTTAGAAACAATTTTTTTTTTCTTTATAGCTGCGCTTGTAATGAAGGTTATGTTGTTGATGAGAATGATGCCACCAAGTGTCAGGATATTGATGAATGTTTGCTGGTAAAATTTCTCACTTTGAAATAAAATGTTTATGATTAGGGACTGCCAGACAGTGGTGGCAGCAGTGGCCCATTAGACAGGCCTGCTCCCCCGTTGTCTGATGCCATGATGAGATGGTCAGACCAAAATCAATAATTTGGCTATCCATGTAATGTTATTTTAATTCCCAATTCCATGGTCTTAAAGCACAATTTTGGACCATAAAGCTTTAAACCATCATGAACCTTACCAGGGCTTTTTATTCTGGGACCCTGGCCGAGGCACTAGTCTACCCATTGGTTTTGACCCCACTGTCAGTTGTTTTGGGCTCCCTGTTAGCAAATTTCTGGAGCCATCACTGCTGTCAGATATATATGGGAGGTAGGTAATGGTGGAGAGTGCAAAAGCGCTATACAGTAACTTCTGAAGTTCTCCTAAATGTGATTATCATCATCTTCTCTGTTATGGTCATAAAAAAATAAGAATATTTTGCTCTGCTTTTCACAATTTCTTTTCTTAGTTTTTATTTATTATTTTATTTTTGCTTTTTCTGTTTATGTAAAGTGCTCAGTGGCAATTTTCTTACCATATGCATTATATAAGACTTACATTAATACATATTACTATTATAATATTATTATATTATATATTTCTTATAGGAAAGTACTGATTGTCAACATGAATGTATTAATTTTGGTGGTGGCTTTAACTGCAGTTGTCGTGACAACTTTAAACTCATGGGTGATGGTCAAACATGTCAACGTAAGAATAAACTTCAATTATTTTCATGCAAACAAAAAGAAGATAATTTGACACAACCCTACCTGTTTGTGCATAACTAATTAATCCAATCCAATCACCTTAAAGAGCTCAATCACCAAGCTCATAGAAGCATTTTTGGGTGAAGTCCAACTATTATTTATTATTATTATTAAAGTAGCAGCAGGTACTGCAAGACTATTCTGAATTCAACACTATCCTTTAAGTTCAAGCTCAGTGGTCTAATGGGTAAGACACCAGGCCTAGTTATCTGGAGGTCATGGGTTCGATTCACTCCCGAATCACTATCAAGAATTTTTTTGCAAGGCTTTTGGAATGTACTTACTGTAGCATTCAGTACCATAACACATCAAGTATTGCAAAACATTATTCTCCTGACAAAAAATACCACCGCATAGCATAACTAATTAGCTGATTGGTAACTAATAAATGCACAATATAAATTGATTTGTGTATCAGAAACAAGACTGAAGCAAGCTGCATTTCACATTAACATTTTCCACCATTCTTTTAATAGCCTGCCCAACATGTGACGACTTTGAGAATTTGAAGAACACATTGGAAGATATGGGAAACTTTATAAAAAGTTTAGAAAAAGTTGTACTTGAGCAAAAGAAGAAGAGTAGACGACTAGAAGAGAGGGTAATTATTAAAATTTTTTTATAAGAAGTGTTATTATTATTATTATTATTATTAGTTTTAATTATGTTTCTGTGATGTTATTTTCATTATTTTTGTATTATTATTGTTTTATTTATTTGATAATATAGATTTTTATAAATGTTATTATGATCACCATTCATTATTATTATTGTCATGAAATAGCTCTATCTTTGATTCAGAAGTTCATGTTTTGCCATTGCACCCAAATCTTGGCTATTGTTTTATTTTACCGTGTTATTCTAGTTGCCTAATATTTGTCTAATATTGTTCTCGCCACATCTACCTTTACTATCCCCACATGATTTTCCCTATTTTTAAAATTTTATTTTAATTAAGAAATTAATATTACATTAATTACTTTTCAAATCTTTTTTGCAGATTAAAGAACTTGAAGATTGGAAGAGCGAAATAACAGAAAACAACGACCCCTCCGTTGACCTGCCTGAGGTCATTGACCGACCTAATATACAAAGATCAATAAAAGCTAGGAAAAGTGTGTCTTAGTAATGAATATGCAATTATGCAAATGATGCAATTATGTAAATAGTATTTACATACTGTCAGAATACAGTGTGTTAAGTAGATGTAAATTTGTTAATACTAATTGATATATAGATTTACATTCATGGTGACAAGTAATATAAAGTAATGTGTATAGTGTAATAGTACTGTCAGAGAAATTTAACTGTTCCCTGGTACTGTGTATAGTATTGTAGTATGGTGTATAGTGTTATAGTACTATGTATAGTGTTATAGTACTGTGTATAGTATTGTAATACATTGTATAGTGTTATAGTACTATGTATAGTGTTATAGTACTGTGTATAGTGTTGACCAAGCAGTACAGGGCTAGTAATATGCTAGTATTCGCGTGTTTATTTCCGTTTACACTATTGTTATGTGGGACCTAGCAATGACATCAAAGGGGCGGGGTTTAGTGGAAATTTCCATTAATCTGTTCCAAGTCCTAGGTCGTTTTGTCGAAAGATTTATCTCTGGTGATCCATGTGGAAAAGTCCCTTTCAGGAGATCTTAAATAATCTTGATAATAAAAACATAAATTAATTTGGGGGAGATGGGTTAGTTCCCGGGAAATTGTTTACATTCTTGCAGGGGTGCGAGATGTCATCTCTATTTCTGAGAGACTTGCACATCTTTACCATCTTCCAGTCCAGGAGTCCCAAGTCTCCCGGAACTTGCCAGAGTCTCCCAGAAATTGGGCTGGCCTCCCGCACTCCCACAAGCAACCAAGAATCTGCCAGAAATTAACCTATTTCCACAAATTCAAAATTGTGTATATTTTCACTGCTTTATTATCAATTTTATCACAGAAGTCAGTGCCAATGGGTATCAGGGTATCACTATGTGCGGCAATATTAGATTAAATGTGTTGGGGTGGTAAAGAAGAAAAATATAATAGTCTGAGAGAATCATTTCTGGACATCTAGGTGCTATAATCATTGATTATAAATTTTCTTACTTCAGCTCCAACCATGGTGGGGCTGAGGTGGTAGACCCTCCATTTGTGAAAGTCCCCCGCGACTGCAGATCTCCCTGAAATGACTTCTTTTCAACTTGGGACCCCTAATCTTCCGTATACTACATGTAATATTGAATCCCTTGTGAGGGCGGCAATACAGCAACCAACAAGCATGCCATTGGTTTGGTACACTGTATATACTGTGTGTAATGCAAACTATAAAATCCTTTGTATTTGTTTGGTCTTAAATAAGGGACTATTCCATTCTTTTGTTGTTTGTTTACCCATGTATCATAGAGAATAAACTACAGATGAACTTCATATATAAATATTGTAATATTTTCATTATGTATATTAATATTTTATAACTAATATATTGATATCCTATATTATACATTATAAGACTTGCTCCAAACATACTTTACTCAAAATTGAGGTCTAGTGCAGTATCCACACAGATACAGATGTCTGCTTTTTCCTATTTTTTTCTATTGTTCAGTGCAACCAGTGAGAAAAGTGAAGTAGAGTAGACCATGGAGGAAAGAAAATTAGATTTTCTTTCCTCCATGATTAGACCAAGTATTTTATTGGCTAAAAAAAGACTTACTTAGAAATGAGGAATATTTTGCTCACTGGTGCTCTTTGGGCTTTTCTGATTTTTATAAGATATGTTGACTTTAACCTAGGCTAATACATTTATATCTATACCTTGGACAATGTTGTCTTGGTATGAAAATAAAAAGATGATGTTTTTTTTTAAAGACTATGAGCATTGTGTTTAGTTTAGTGAATTTGTTTAAAACAACTATATTCCATAAAAAATAATATTTTTGGCAAAGTTTGATTTTAGTAAAGATTTATGATCAAGGTTGATAATAAGCTATGTATAATTTAATATATTTATACTGTAGTATGGTCTACTTTAAAAAAATGCAGACGAAAGATGAATGTTTAATACAAGGAGGTACTTATAAAGTTTGGTGGAGATTTTACAGTATCTTAACCAAATTTTTTACTGATTAATTTTATTTATTTAATAAAAAAGATTGAATGTAAAAAAACTTTTCAAAATTATGATAATTATTGTATTGATTGGCGTAATGTTTATTTTTTATAGTAAAAAATCTTAGTATTTATTATTAAGTTATTGTGATCATAGTTGTTTATCTTTTTAGTATGTATATGTTTAGTTTCAATGTATGTGATAGTGGACTGTATTTGTTTATTAAACTTATGGTACTATATTTATTGTTTAATTTGTCTTTGTGGCAGATATAGTGCAGAATTAAACAGGCACATTGGTACCAAGAAAAATACAAAAATGAAATATTTTGACAATTTTGTTAATTTAAAAACAATCAAAAATACATCAATAGGATTTTTCAATTTAAAGTCTACAGATATGGGGAAAGGATTATGATGGTATGACGATAATGGTGTTGATGATGATAATGACATTCGTGGTGCTAGGATCTCCCCGACACCAGGGCAATTCCCCTGAAAGGCATGGCAAGCTTTCTATTTTAGTGCTTAGCGCCATCCGAGGGCGGTAGGCCCGTGCCAGGTACGCTCATACGGGATATCTTGACCTAAGGATGGTGTTTCTTTGTATTGTTTCTCATCAGCGTCCAAACGATTAATTTATGTAGGCCTATCAAATTCAGGCCAACAATTAAAATGAACATTTTAAAATATTTTTTTTTATCCCTGTCGAATCTCTACTAAATTTCCCAACTGGGGGCCCCCCGTGAGCTGTAGCACCTCCTAGCGCCGCCACTGGATGATGACGATGATTATGATGATTGATTATGAATGGAATTGATGATGATAAAATCACTCTTAGTATTTTTTATTATTTCTAAATAAACAGTAGGCCAGTGTCATTCATAGCATACAATAATGATTAAAAATTTACATTTCCTAGAAATTTTTTTTTATATTATTATTTTAATAAATATAAATAAACTTATGCTTTGGCACTGAAAGTGTTATTCAGTATAAAGAGATAAATACAAGAAATAGATATACAAAAAGAAAATATATTCACTATATACAATTTATTTAAAATTGAGATTTCATTGTTGTTTATTTATTTATTATTTTATTAATATTTTAAATAATACTTAAATACAGTAAACAGCTGTAAAAATTGTTTTGTTAGAAATTGTAGTTATTAATACATAAATATAGGTTAAAAAATAAAAATAAAAAAAATGGAAAAAATTAAATAAAAATTTTAAATTAATCATTTTTGCAAGAACAGGAAAAGCCTACAGCACCCGGTATTCCCAAGCGGTCAAGTACTAACCGGGCCCGACGTTGCTTAACTTCGGTGATCGGACGAGAACCGGTGTTTTCAACGTAGTATGGCCGTAGACAATAACTATGTTTTTCAACAAATCCATAATCATTAACGTTGGTGGCGCTGTTGCAATACGATTTCTGAGTTTCTTTGGTTTGTTTTTGAATTGCAAAGCACGTGTTTCTGAACTTTGAACTTTTCAAAACAACTTTTGACAGTTTACATGATTACCTACTCTGAGGTTACTGGTACTGGTTCGGGCATTTAAAATGCGCCTCTTTCAGAAGAAAAAAAAAAAAAACAGAAAAAAAAGTGAGTTTAATTACTACTGCACTTCGTGAAGATACAGTAGGCCTACGTTAGTATAATCAGGGAGATGTAAAAATAAATTTTTACATCGCCTGGTAGAATAATGGCTTTTAAAACCAACATTAGCATTACCTTCTTGTTTATTTAGCCTACCTAGCTAAACGAATGGCCTACCTAGGCTACAGTGTAGGTACCTAGGCCAAGGCCTAATCCAGTAGGCAAAGCTAAATTTGCCTGCACCTGAGTTTGCCGAAAATTAGGCTTAGGCATGACCTAATCTTACTATAAATATCAATGTATTTTAATGCCTATAGCCTACTACTAGGCCTTAGGCTTAATATAGCCTAGTAGTAGAGTCTAGGCCTATCTATCTCCTTGGTCTTGGTATATGTAGAGTAGGTGGTTTATACGATTCTTTGCACCTATTTTTCCTAGCGATTTTACATAAAAATTTGAGCTCTCCTCTATATTATATAGTTTTTGAGGTATCAACGTTACATGTAATTAAAAATTGAAAATACTTACAGTAAGGTGTGCCACCATCTACTAGGCCTAATTGACACTGCTCCCTTTTTTTGTTTTTTTTTAAATCTTGGTTCTAAAAACACCTTGATATGTCTTAAGAAAGAATTGTACGTGTAATTTCCAAGCAGTTTTAAGTTGACCTTTAGAAATTTTGGTACCACACTACTTTTCATTCCGATGTGGTAATGGCTCCTGTGTATATGATTTTTAAGACATTTGCTGCCAGTGCGACGACGAGTACACTCGTCCCAAAGGGTGTTGCTTAGGGTGCTAAGGACAAATACTCGTCAAACCGGGTAGCATTCTAGCGTTAATTATTACTTCATTGTTAAAACCATGTCAGGCTTGACGACTAATAGTTCTCTGAAAATACGCCTAAAAGTTGACGATAACATACAAATAGCAATGTTTGATGTGTTATTTTGCCGGCAGTACAAAATATTGCACAAGAAAATTCGAACTTGGCAGCAGAGGCAATAGAGCAGGGGTGGGCATAAAAATCGGTCGGAAGACCAAAGTGAATTTTCGATTTAACACCGAGGGCCGCACCCAGACTTTGATGTTTCCAGTGACATTCCAAAAACCTCCAAGCACTGCTTTTACACCACTTTATTGTTAGTTTTAATGTTACTTTTTACATATGATCGGTGTCGGGCTGTAAAAAACAAGGTGTTTTCTAGTCAATGTTACTTTGGTGGGGTACACACCTAGGGTTTTTAATTCATTTTCATGGGCTGAAAAAAAAAATCGCTGGCAGTCAATGTGTTAAGAAAATTGCTACAAAGACCGATATTTGGTCTCCCCCTCCCCTCCAAATCTCTCAGCAGAAGTATTATTAAAAATTTGGTAGCATAGTTTTTTAGAATGTTATATGCCCCCAAAAATTCCAGAAGCATTGAACAAAAATAAATTTTGGCTTTTTCGGAGGGCTTCATCTATCAATGTATGATGGGTCCCGAACATAGTTGCACGGCCATTGACTCTAAAATACCCCTTACTATTTGACCTTGTGGACATTTAATATTAAATTAGGAAATTTATACCAGTTACACATACATCATCATTCTGTGTAGGAAGTTCAATGTTGCTTTTCAATTCCTTACCGTACCTTTTTACCCATTTACCATACCTTAGCAAAGTAGAAATATGGTACTGTATCTCTAGCCACAGCCATGCATTTTTTTCAATTTTTGTTTTAACATTTTCTTTATAAATTAAGTTTTACAGACATAGGTAAGCTTAGATCTGAGAAAATGTTTTTAAAAAAGGTAATAAGGCCAAGTAAAAAAAAATAATTGGTTAGCATCCTTTTGGTATCAAATTTCATGGTAGGGAGGGAGGTTTTTTTTTTTTTTTTTTTTTCTCGTAGAACATAAAAAACCTGCGTCCGAAGGAAAATTAACAAAACAAAGAAGAGGAAAACAACAGACGCCAAAATTGGATACAAGAAATCATGTAATTCATCTATATCAAGCAGATAAGCTTTGCCTATATGAATAACAGTCATATTGAAATCCCTATATATGAAGTTTTAAAACATGCAACATTGTATATGATGGAAATACCAACGCGCTGATTGGCCGACTTGGCTTTTCTGCACAAAGCATGAGACGTAAGCATCGGATCGGAGTTTAGTTTGCTAATATAAACCTAATCCCGAGTAAATCTTAATGCTTTGCATCGGCTGTACCATGTATAAATACACTCTTTTTATACTACTACTATAAAACTAGGCCTTTTCTAGATAGAAGCAAGGACTTGGCCTAGACGGGACGATGATGGAATGGAACTGCAGGGATAAGCCCAGTCGGCTGGCGTTCGGATGGATGGTAAACAAGCCTAGGCCTATATAAATTGCCTTCGGGAGATGGAGTTTTTGAGTGTTTTGTAAAAAAAAAAAAAAAAAATTCAGGTCGGGGGCTTTTCCGACAGTCGGGCGGGGATGCTAACCAATTGTTTTATTTTACTTGGCCTAACTTAAAAACTATGTTTATCCTTTGTCATAATCTTTACTTTAAAGATAGCTAAAATGATTGAACATGGCTTAATGTCAATATCAATTTATTTATAGCTCCTCCATTATTAGCAAATTTATTCACAAACACCAATGAAACGTTTAAACTTTCTGATTCTGATTGTAAATGTCCACATTTTTTTTGAATATCATACATAATAATAGGCACATAATTTGTGTAAATATAACATATATAATTTCATTTATTTCACCAAAGAACGAACATAAAGATACAAAAACACAAAACTACTCGACAACAGCACCTGGTAGTGTTGCTTAAAAGAGGGCAATGCCCATCCGTCATGAGCTCTCGAGTACCAACTGAGTAACAGATGCAACATAAATATTAAAATTATTATATGCAGGGCACTGAAAAACCATATATACAATATTATTTCAATTAAAATCATTATCATAAAAAGTTATGCTTATTTCAATTAAGACTAGAATAAAATAAAATTTATTGGAAGCACAGCTTCACCCTTTCACTGTTCAGTAAGAAAAGGTTAAGAATGTTTAAAATATAGACAGATAATCCTCATATAGTAGAAATATTAATGACACTACAGAGTTTTGAAATTCACAAGCAGTAGATACCTTATTATATAGTTTACTTGGTTAATTTTTTTTAATGTTCTCATTTGTGGCAAAGACAAGCCAAACCAATCACTCGTCACAAAAAATTTTAGTTATTAATGAGAGCTATACAATAGTAAAAGAATCCTTTAAATCCAACATTCCATAAAGAAGTTACAAGCATTTAAACATACAGCTGTTTAAAGAACAATATTTGAGAAATCAGCCTTCAAAGTTTATGATTTGGGGTATTTTTCAGGCAGAAACCATCACCAAATTGTTACAATAATGATACAGATTTTTGAATATTTTATAAACTGGGGAAAAGGGGCGTAACCGCCCATTTTTACACCTTTTTCCCCCAGTTTTTAAATATCAAAATATCTGTATCTCATTCACCGTTGCTCAGTTTTTGATCAAACTACTTTTTTCTGTCTTAGAAAAATCAGTTCTACAAAATATCAAAAAATTTTTTCCCTCCGGAGCCTGACTTTAAAATATATTTTTAAAAATTTCACATTCAAGCATGTTTTGGTCACTATCTCTGAAACAGGATTTGCGACGAGTGACTGGTTTGGCTTGTCTTTGCTATATTTACAATGTTAAAACATCTGAAAACCATTCAGTGGTTATTTTCTTGCCATTTTATAGTGTCTGCCCTTGACTTTAATGATCCTGTTAAAAATCTTGTTTATTAATAACTTAAGTTTCAAAAATGATTTGATGGTTAAAAGGAATATCAGAAATAATTACAATTTTTTTGCCATTGGTAAGACCATTATAGTATTTTAACAAAAATATATTTAATTAAGGTAAATAATTATGTTTATAGAATGATTTACTATAATATTGTAAACTTTTAATAAATATTATATTAAATTTAAAATAAATAATCCTGCAACAAGGTTATTTAAAACATTGCACCAAAGTCTAATATTGTATTATACTAAATGAAAAATTTATTTAGTACCATGAACAAAATCTCTAGTACTATGCAGTGTTATATAT
>NW_022685291.1:2440727-2445494 GCF_011630105.1 Anneissia japonica
AGAAGTTAAAAATGAACCTAAAATTAATTTATTTTGCATGTTAGCAGCCCTCACATAATTGTTGAGCCCCCACCCCAACAAGACCTTCGCGCTCCTACAGTAGATACTGATACTTTGCAATAGGATGTTTTGATGTGCTGAACAAATTTCTAGGGATGGCCTAATTACTAGATTTAATAAATATATACAAGGTTGTATTATTGTCATTATTCGTTACATAATACTATAAAATTAATTTCTCACTGTAATTAGATGCATTCTCTCTGTAATCAGCCAAAAGTCCAATTAAAAATTTATTTATACGCAATGTAATTCACTAACATATTGAGTGGGCAGCAGATTATTCATGTATTTAATAATTAAATATTTTTACATTTCCGGCACCATAATTTGCAACCACAAGTCTTTGTGGATAATACGAAATCACAGATAATCCCCATGGATTGTTAATTCCATCTTTTACATTATTAATTATTTTAAGGAAATTTCCATCACTACTAAATAGCTGTAGTTTGTGGTGGCTTGTTATAATGATGTTGTCATCCTCATCAACTACTACTCCATGTGGATTCCTCACCTTACCATCCTCATCACCTGTTCCAACAAGGACTTTTATGAACCTTCCCTCATTATCAAATAGCTGTAATCTGTTATTGTTGAACTCCAATACAAGAAGTTGTCCTTGATTTGTAAAGGTAACATCAATGGCTCCACTTATTTGACCTTCTAGTTTTCCTGGTGACCCTATCTTCCTTATTATTTGGCCACTATCAATGTCAAACAAGAAAACCCAGCCACAACTTGAATCTGTTACATACACAACATTTGATGTTTCATTTACATGGATACCATGTGGATTTTTTAATTCCCCCTGACCCATTGATTTGGTCACCTGACCATTCATATTGCATACTTTGATGCATTTATTACCCGAATCACTGAATGCTATGTCATCGTTTTTCAATTTGTACATTCTGTAAACTTTCACACCTGGAGGTAATGTAACATACTTACCAATACATTCTCCAGATTGCTTATATTTGAGAATTTCATTCGTCAAACATGAAACCAGAAAGTAATCATCTTCAAATTTAATGACATCTCTAACATACATTTTGTTTATTTGAATGGTATTTACTAATCCATACTTCTCAACATTAACTATCAATGGTGACTGCTTGATTGGTTCGCCGTCAGCCAACACATTTAGCTTCCAAACTCCTAGACTAGTACATTTTTGTGCTGGAAGGGGGTATGATTTTGAGCAAGTTGGACAAGTCAACTTACCCTTCGTCATGACCCAGTCTTCCAGACATGCCAAACAGAAACTATGGAGGCAGTTGAGTGATTTGGGATTTTGAAGTCTCTTGAAGCATATGGTACACTCTAAAACCTTCTCATCAACATTTTCCAGAAACTGATTCAGCTCACTGGTAGCCATCTTGAAATATTCCTGTGAACTATAAAGCGATAAAAAATATGTTAGGGCAGGGGAATAACACAGAATTAGGGAGAGGCTCTGGTAGATTATGGCCCAATATTTAGAACCAATTTTTGTTTTTCCCCATTGCTGCCTTGAAATTTTGCTCTAATAATTTTCCGCAAAAGTGTTATTTTATAGCATCATAGCCTGTTTAGAACTGATAATTGTGGTTGATTTGAAAATTTCTTGAAAAATAGTAGTATTAAGCACTGATAATATATTGGTGGTAAATTAAAACAATAATTAGCAAAAATTGGTCATTATTTTGTGACAAATTTCCAGGCTTAATTCTTTCCAAAGATACCATATATCTCATTGCACACAAAGACAATACATTTCAGCTGTGGCATTGGTGTTGTAGTAGTATTAAATGTTATTTTGATTCTTAATGACAATATCTGATTATGGTTTTGAAGAGTGCACAGTAGTACTGAGTGTAATATGAATTGTTAACCATGAATATTCAGGAAGTCCTACTGTTAGAACATTCTTCAAAGTAGATATATTTCTAAGCTACTGTAATTAAATAGTTTCCTTATCTATTCGGTCCTAGGACTTTATGCTGAAATGTACTGTAAGCCTACTGTATAATGCATTGTACAATCCAGTTGTTTCAAATGTTTAAATCATTTACATATTAAACCACATTCATTCAGTAGATATTAACAAATTCAAATACTTAGGTCCCTACCTGTAAATTACTCAAATGAGGTGTTTGTAGACGTATCTGCAACATATATTTGTCAGTTTGTCAGATAAGTTTCCTTATCTATTCGGTCCTAGGACTTTATTCTGAAATGTACTGTAAGCCTACTGTATAATACTTTGTACAATCCAGTTGTTTCAAATGTTTAAATCATTTACATATTAAACCACATTCATTCACTAGATATTAACAAATTCAAATACTTATGTCCCTACCTGTAAATTACTCAAATGAGGTGTTTGTAGACGTATCTCCAACATATATTTGTCAATTTGTCTTCGATGTGACCTATGGTATAGGCTGGGTCATGATTGTTTAACTTCCTGGCTTAGGAAGTCAATTGTGGCTTGTAAAATCAGTCATGCAGAGATTTTGAACTCCTATACTCAGTGTTAGGTCCCTGTCTATTCAATCAGAGAGCTCTAGGCCTCATGTGTGAGTAAGTAAAAGATCCGTTTAGGCAGGTTTAGGTCTGCATTGTGTGTTTATTGTATTCTAAGACTGAATGAAATACAGAAATATAAACATTGTTTATGATTACATATTGTAAAATAATATTATTTACATGTTGATATAAAATTAAAAATAGGCAAGCATATATATTTCGTAGTATCAACTAAATTAAAAATATAATACTTTAAAAATTTGGTAAACAAATTAAAGATTAATATTTAATATCGTATATTTTGTGCCTGTTCTCTCTTTTCTGTTACTGGTATCTGCTTTCTCTGTTTGTATACCATTTTCTCTCTTTGTTTCTTTTTTTTTTCTGTGTACGTTTTGAAATTGAGACATTTTGCACCATATCAAAGTTTGGATTGGATTCTATTGGATTCTCCCCAGCTGTGTATTTTTGGTATCAAATGCTGATGTCCCCGATGAGAAAAAAGTGTGTGTGGACGAGTGTCGCTAAAAAGCTTTCGAAAGTGGTCTGGGGAAGCCCCTGCAATCTTAACAATTTAGGGGGTTCGAAGGCTTATTTAATTGATTTCTGGAGTCTTATCAAAAAAATTTTTAAAATACATAGAAAATTTTTTTTTCCTACCCAATGAATTGTGGTTTTCTCTCCGACCGGGGAGGGAGGGGAGGGGGTGTGAATATAAACACAGTACCGGTATGTCTTATTTTATTTTAATTTCTTTTGTTAATTATTTTGTTATGAGTTAATTAGCCATTCAATATATCTTGAATATTTTAATTTATTTTATCTTAATTTAAATATATTGATTAAAAACTCTTTCTTATGAATTACGAATTATTTAGCCTTTCAATGTCTTATTTATTGGTCTGTATGGTCAGTACTAGAAGGAATTTTTAATTTAATGAAACGGCATTCTACTGTTGCCTAAAAAAGGTAAAGGTGGTCTTTAATTATGTGTTAATTGGTACGAGTCCTGTGTTTGCCGTCATAGTTCAATTGAATTAAATATAAAACAAGAAGCGTAGGTTATGAAATACCATTGAAAAATTGTACCAAAAATGAGTTCTGTAAATAGTTCACCAGTTAGTTCTATTGGTACTATAGTCAATCATTGGTAACATCCCAGCTAGCAAGCGACGTTGACCCGACGTTGGTTGAAGGTCGAATAATTACGTTGGCACAACGTACTTACACAAAGGTTGGCGCGACGGCCGTTTTTCCATCGGCCCAACGTGGATTCAGCTTGTTGGAAAGACGTCGGCCCGACTAGTTGGATCTACGTTGGCCCGATAATGTTTGTGCAACGTCAACCAATCACGTTGGCCCAACGTACCTTTCTGATGTTGCCTAGACGTTCGTTTTTCCATCGGGCCAACGTCGATTCAGCCAGTTGCAAAGACGTCTATCCGACTAGTTGGATCAACGTCGGGCCGACGTTGGTTGAAGGTCAAATAATTACGTTGGCACTCCGTACTTACACAAAGGTTGGCCCGACGGCCGTTTTTCCATCGGGCCAACGTCGATTCAGCCAGTTGCAAAGACGTCTATCCGACTAGTTGGATCAACGTCGGGCCGACGTTGGTTGAAGGTCAAATAATTACGTTGGCACAACGTACTTACACAAAGGTTTGCCCGACGGCCGTTTTTCCATCGGCCCGACGTCGATTCAGCCAGTTTCAAAGACGTCTATCCAACTAGTTGGATCAACGTCGGGCCGACGTTGGTTGAAGGTCAAATAATTACGTTGGCACAACGTACTTACACAAAGGTTGGCCCGACAGCCGTTTTTCCATCGGGCCAACGTCGATTCAGCCAGTTGCAAAGACGTCTATCCGACTAGTTGGATCAACGTCGGGCCGACGTTGGTTGAAGGTCAAATAATTACGTTGGCACAACGTGCTTACAAAAAGGTTGGCCCGACGGCCGTTTTTCCATCGGCCCAACGTCGATTAAGCCAGTTGCAAAGACGTCTATCCAACTAGTTGGATCAACGTCGGGCCGACGTTGGTTGAAGGTCAAATAATTACGTAGGCCCAACGTACTTACACAAAGGTTGGCCAGACGTTCGGTTTTCCATCGGCCCAACGTGGATTCAGCTTGTTGGAAAGACGTCGGCCCGATTAGTTGGATCAACGTTGGCCCGATAATGCTTGTGCA
>NW_022685291.1:2448152-2453815 GCF_011630105.1 Anneissia japonica
GTATTCCGCATTCATCTGTTTTCTTTATTTTGGCAACAATTGTCTGTTGTTGGCTCACAGATTCCTTTCCTTCTAATGTTAGGCAGTCTGCTGCCCTCAAGTGTGTAACATTCCCAATATCAAATTGTTGCAAGGCAGCCATTTGCTGTTTATTTGTGAAGAAATAAATGTGTCCATTATCGTTTGGCTCTGTTTTTGGCAACTCCTTGGTTCTGTCGTTTAATGCTGTAACTAACTTTTCACTTGATTGCATTACTGTAGCCTCATCACTCTTCAAAAGCTGATTAAGAAAGATTATTTTTGTATTTATATCAGATATTGCTGTATTCAGTTCATCAATTTGTTTATCATTTACCTCTTTTTTCTCCTTGTACGTTGCTTTTACTTTATTTTTCATTTTTTCTCCATTTTCCTTAATTTTCTCGGTCATTTTTTGCACATGATTGTCGATAGCTCTCAAACTTATATCTTTACTCTGTTCTAATGTTATGGTATTCTGCATAACAGCTTTAAGACCATCTTGTAATTTGAATTGGCACTGATGCGCAGCAACCTCCAATTTTGCAGACGTTTCTTTAAACGTTTCAAAGGCTTCTGAGATGCCGATTAATTTGTGTTTTCCATCCCACTCCTTGTGGCCTGTAATTGCGCACTGCATGCATATTGGAATATTGCATACGGAGCAGAACAATTTTAGAGGCTCATTGTGAAGGTAACACTGCGGAGGATGTAACGATGCAATCTGTATAGTGTTCATTGATCGCATATCCTCCACCGAATGCAGCTTGTGATTTGCAAAGAGTTGGTACTCCTTGTGATGGTCACTGCAAGAAGAGCACAAGTATTGTCTGCAATCCTGGCAGTAGTATTTTGTTTCTCCTTCTTTTCCACAAATACATTTCATCTGGTCTCTCTTTAAAAATTGTTCAATAGTTTCTAGTAAGTTATTTAGGAAAGTATTTGGTTGAAGCTTCTGAAGCCCGCCCTCTGGAAGGGGGTATGATTTTGAGCAAGTTGGACAAGTCAACTTACCCTTCGTCATGACCCAGTCTTCCAGACATGCCAAACAGAAACTATGGAGGCAGTTGAGTGATTTGGGATTTTGAAGTCTCTTAAAACAGATGGTACATTCTAGGACTTTCTCATCAACATTTTCCAAAAACTGATTTAGCTCACTGGTAGCCATCTTGAAATATTCCTGTGAACTATAAAGCGATAAAAAATATGTTAGGGCAGGGGAATAACACAGAAGTAGGGAGAGGCTCAGGTAGATTATGGCCCAATATTTAGAACCAATTTTTGTTTTTCCTCATTGCTGTCTTGATATTTTGCTCTTATAATTTTCTGCAAAAGTGTTTTTTTTTTAATAGCATCATAGCCAGTTTACAAACCTTTTACTGATAATTGTGTTTGATTTGAAAATTTCTTGAAAAATAGTGGTATTAAGCACTGATAATATATTGGTTGTAAATTAAATAAATTGT
Source organism: Anneissia japonica (assembly GCF_011630105.1). Lineage (NCBI taxonomy): Eukaryota > Metazoa > Echinodermata > Crinoidea > Comatulida > Comatulidae > Anneissia > Anneissia japonica. The sequence goes on from NW_022685291.1 coordinate 2,449,637, forward strand.
GACATATTTCCAGGCTGAATTCTTTCCAAAGATACCATATACCTCATTGCTACCATTTCCAACCTTGGCGTCACATTTGATGACAAGCTTGCCATGCAAAATTACATTGGTAAACTCTTAAAATCTGTTAACTTTCATCTACGTAATATAGCACTTATCAGAAAATACTTATCAAAACGAACTACGGCTCTGATTATTCACGCTTTCATTTTCTCCCGACTTGACTATTGCAACTCTCTTTTATTCAACATTCCTAAAATCCAAATTAACAGGCTTCAACGACTACAAAACTCTGCTGCATGCATACTAACATTTACTAACAGACGCACTCATATAACCCCCATTTTACGTGAACTTCATTGGTTGCAAATTGATGCCAGAATTAAATATAAAATCCTTTTACTGACTTATAAGTCACTGACTCTCAATCAACCCGCATACATTAATCAACTTCTTCCCAAATATGTACCTGGCCATTCCCTACGTTCATCTGATCTCAATTTAATTTCTGTCCCTCGCACCAACACTAAGACCTTCGGACACAGATCGTTTTCATTTGCTGCAGCCACACTCTGGAACGCACTACCACTTCACATTAAAAAATCAACATCAATTCCTTTATTTAAAAAATCACTCAAAACGCACTTATTCCAACAATAACATGAAGCGCCACTGATAATTACTTTGGTTTTTTAAATGGCGCTATATAAGTTCTTACCTTATTATTGCACACAAAGACAATACATTTCAGCTGTGGCATTGGTGTTGTAGTAAATGTAGTAAAATGTAGTAGTTAAATGTTATTTTTATTCTTAATGACAATATCTGATTATGGTTTTGAAGAGTGCACAGTAGTACTGAGTGTAATATGAATTGTTAACCATGAATATTCAAGTCCTATGTTAAAACATTCTTCAACGTAGATATTTTCTAAGCTACTGTAATTAAATAGTTTCCTTATCTATTTGGTCCTAGGACTTTATGCTGAAAATTACTCTATGTAAGCCTACTGTAGAATACTTTGTACAATCCAGTTGTTTCAAATGGTTAAATCGTTTACATATTAAACCACATTCATTCAGTAGATATTAACAAATTCAAATACTTAGGCCCCTACCTGTAATTACTCAAAAATGAGGTGTTTGTAGACGTATCTGCAACATATATTTGTCAGTTTGTCAGATAAGTTTCCTTATCTATTCAGTCCTAGGACTTTATGCTGAAATGTACTGTAAGTCTACTGTATAATACTTTGTACAATCCAGTTGTTTCAAATGGTTAAATCATTTACATATTAAACCACATTCATTCAGTAGATATTAACAAATTCAAATACTTAGGTCCCTACCTGTAATTACTCAAATGAGGTGTTTGTAGACGTATCTGCAACATATATTTGTCAGTTTGTCTTCGATGTGACCTATAGTATAGGCTGGGTCATGATTGTTTAACTTCCTGGCATAGGAAGTCAATTGTGGCTTGTAAAATCAGTCATGCAGAGATTTTGAACTCCTATACTCAGTGTTTAGGTCCCTGTATATTCAATCAGAGAGCTCTAGTCCTCATGTGTGAGTAAGTAAAAGGCCCGTTTAGGCAGGTTTAGGCCTGCATTGTGTGTTTATTGTATTCTAAGACTGAATGAAATACAGAAATAAAAACATTGTTTATGATTACATATTGTAAAATAATATTATTTACATGTTGATATAAAATTAAAAATAGGCAAGCATATATATTTCACAGAGGACTTGCTCCCTCCTATCTAATTAATATGTTTGTTTTCCTTGAAAATGATAAAAACACTAGAAGCCAGACAAATAATCATCTTGTAGTTCCACAATGGAACATATGTCAAGGAAAATGAACTTTTCATTACCGTGCATCCATGAAGTGGAACCAACTACCTAGCAATATAACTAGGGATTTCCAGAATTTTAACCAATACACATTTAAAAATGCTCTGAATTAATTGGTCTCTCCTCTATTTTTGTGATTAAGTCCTCTACTTTTGTGATTAAGTCATCTATTTTTGTAATTAAGTTCTTTGTTTAATTTTCAATTTTTAATTTTTTTTGTTTTTCTTTTCAATTTTTGTATTTTATGTTATGTAACTGGACCACAACGAAAACCAGTGCCTTTGTATTAAGTGTGCCATCCAGTATCATGAAAGTTAAATAAATAAATAAACAAAATTTTAAATATAATACAGTACTTTAAAAATTGGATAAACAAATTAAAGATTGATATTTAATATCGTATATTTTGTGGCTGTTCTCCCTTATCTGTTGCTGGTACAGTATCTGATTTCTCTGTTTGTATACCATTTCCTCTCTTTGTTTTTTTTTTTTTGGATTGGATTCTATTGGATTCTCCCCAGCTGTGTATTTTTGGTATCAAATGCTGATGTCCCCGATGAGAAAAAAAGTATGTGTGGACAAGTGTCGCTAAAAAGCTTTCGAAAGTGGTCTGGGGAAGCCCGTGCAATCTCAACAATTTAGGGGGTTCAAAGGCTTATTTAATTGATTTCTGTCTATCAAAAAAGTTTTTAAAATACATAGAAAATGTTTTTTTCTACCCAATGAATTGTGGTTTTTCTCTCCGACCTCCGACCGGGGACAGAGGGGAGGGGGTGTTTTAGTCATCATCTTGTGTTTTTCTTTTTGTATTCATGAATAAAATTAACTTTAATCTATCAATATGTTTGTGAATATAAACATATTGATATTATTTTATTTTAATTTCTTTTGTTAATTATTTTGTTATGAGTTAATTAGCCATTCAATATCTCTTGTATATTTTAATTTATTTTATCTTAATTTAAATATATTGATTAAAAACTCTTTCTTATGAATTACGAATTATTTAGCCTTTCAATGTCTTATTTATTGGTCTGTATGGTCAGTACTAGAAGGAATTTTTAATTTAATGAAACGGCATTCTACTGTTGCCTAAAAAAGGTAAAGGTGGTCTTTAATTATGTGTTAATTGGTACGAGTCCTGTGTTTGCCGTCATAGTTCAATTGAATTAAATATAAAACAAGAGGTGTAGTTTATGAAATACCATTGAAAAATTGTACCAAAAATGAGTTCTGTAAATAGTTCACCAGTTTAGTTCTATTGGTACTATAGTCAATCATTGGTAACATGTTGAGAGACTTGATAAAAACTCTGTGACTGTGTTAACTGGACTCAACCTAACCAAAAAGTCCTCAGTGGTCAAGTTGGCCAGACGTTTGCACAATAAGTGAAAGGTCCTGTGTTCGAGTCCCTGTGGAGGTCAAGTTTCTTTTATCACTTCGATTAGATTTTCTCTTCTGTTACGTTAAAATTACATACTGTACATTATGCGACATGTTAGTTCTGGGATTATCCCATTTGCCTATTAAATTAAAGATGAAAAAAATAGTCGGAGGTTTGGATTGAACAAAACCTGTCTTTAATTTATCAAGCTTTCGAGCTTACGCTCTTCATCAGGTTCTAAGGTACAGAAAAATCCACAAAACAGTACAGACTTGTTTTAAAATATAAAAACTACTTATTAAAATAATTTACATTAAAAATACCAATGATTAAAGTACATAAAAATTAGTATATCATGCACAGTGATTTCTGTGTATTTCGTACTCTGATTTAGTTTATAGTAGAATACATCCTATATATTCAAAATTGGTTATTTAATACAAATTTATAAAGGCTAATGGTGAAACTAACTGAAATGAAACGTGCATAAATATTGAATGAACTTACTGTTGTTACCCTCTTGGTCTCTGCTCTGGTATTGTGGAATGAAGTAGGATGTTTGTTGCCTGTCTCTTATACACATCTAGATGTGTATAAGAGACAGCATCAATACTTAAATAAGGTACCTCTGCAAATGAATTATTCTTAGTTATTATTTTTTTCTTTTTTTAGTTTATTTATTCCGAAAGTGTACTTTCTATCACATATAATTCCACTGTCTTAGTTAGGCCTAGGCCTAGTCTTATGCCTCATCGTTCCCCGCTACACAGTACATCAGGAGCCCCATCCCATACAGTACAGACGTCTGCTAGGTAACAACGTGATTGCACCTTCCTTCCCAGGTGTTCATGTAACATTGACATAATTGTTAGCTAACCAGTTGTGTGTATTTCTTTGTGAAAATGAGTACCGCGGCGTACTCATTTTCACAAAGCATCA
>NW_022685291.1:2453889-2454974 GCF_011630105.1 Anneissia japonica
TAATTTAGCTTACACTTATGAATTTAGGGAGCACTTAAAATGTGAAATAATCATTTCACTACCCGACAAACTCCGAAATTTATTCATTCATTAGGCCTACATAATAGTTTAATATTGCTGTACTACTACTATATACTCCAACATCACTGGCGCATGGTAACAACCAACTGACTGCAGACTCTCCATAACCCTCTAGTTCCGTCACCTCTGGATTATTCATGATACGCTCAATACCTATAATTGATATATCTTGTATTAAATGACTGTAAGTTTTTAACTTGATGGGATATTATGGTGTTTAATGTCTGATTTATGATTTGTGAAGCTAGTGTAAAGGGATGTAGTGGTTTTTCCCACGTACTGTTTACCACATCTTTGACATGTAATTAAATAAATTAACCAATCCATTTTGTCATGAATGAGTGTTGTTTATCCTCTGATTTGCGTTTTGTCGGCATAATTGCCTAAGGGCCCCGTTCGAGCAAAAAACACCAACCGTATTCCCTTTATTTCACCGGGTAATCGCGCTGAGCACTCAGTGGGTGGTCGACCGTTCGAGCAAGTTTTAGCTCACGGTAAATGCGTGTAACGAAACTACTCTGGAAGTAAATTTCAACTTATCCCATTTGTTTACTTGCTACTATAACCGGCCCACGTACACACAGCGCGGCACGGTGGAACGATAATGTAGCTTAGTAACTTATAATGGCTGCTTTAAAATCTGTACGTAGTCTAGTTTATTCAAGTTTATATACTACCAAGCAATTTGGTGGTGAAAATTGTCGAGGATAATCCAGATGGTAAGGTAATTAGACTAGTGTCCAAACGGTTTTAGAAAGTGTGTACCGGTGAATTAACTGGTAATCGCACGGATATTTTTTCGCTCGAACAGGCCCTAAGACACATTAGCACATTAGATCTTAAGTAAGAACAAGAGGGACCCTGGTCATTGGTTACCTTTATGAGGAGGTCACTTCTAGATTTATGTTTACCTCTATTTATAGATTTTATTACCATACTCATTTGTAAAAAAATACTCTAGATGTGTATAAGAGACAGCCTATACTCAGTGTTTAGGTCCCTGA
>NW_022685291.1:2455652-2461177 GCF_011630105.1 Anneissia japonica
TACACTGATTGTACTGTAGGCCCTACCCTGTCTCTTATACACATCTAGATTTGTATAAGAGACAGTCTGGCCACTATCAATGTCAAACATGAACACACTACCATTTTTACAACCTCCTACATATGCAACATTTGATGTCTCATCAATATACATACCAGATGTCTTCATTGATTTTTCCTGGCCAATTGATTTGGTCACCAGACCATTCTTATTGCATACTTTGATGCATCTAGCATTAAAATCACTGAATGCTATGTTACCATTCTTCATTTTGAACATTCTGTTTACTTTCACACCTTGTGGTAGTGTAACCTTACCAATATATTCTCCTGATTGCTTGTACTTGAGTATTTCATTTGTTGCACATGAAACAAGCAAGCAATCATCTTCACACTTAATTAAATCTTTTATATATTCTTCATTTATTTTAATAGTATTTACTAATCCTTCCTTCTCTACCTTGATCAACTGTGGTGACTGATTGATTGGTGTGTCATCAGCACTAACATCTAGTTTGCAAACACCTGAACTTGTGCATGTTCCTGTCACAAAGTAATCTCCATTGTCATCTTCTTCAGCTTGTGTGATGTAGGTTTCACCTGTAGGCTGTGTCCATGTTGCTGTCAGTTGATTTGCATATATTTCACAATCATTTGTTTTGATTATTTTGACAACAATTTTCTGACATTGGGTCACAGATTCCTCTCCTTTTAATGTTAGACAGTCTGCTACCTTCAATTGTGTCACATTTCCAATATCAAGTTGTTGTTTGTTTATCAAGAATTGAATGTGTCCATTATCATCTGGCTCTGTGTTTGGCAATTCATTCATTCTGTCCTTCAATGCTGCAATTACCTTCTCACTTGACTGCATTGCTGTTGCTTCATCACTCTTTAATAAATGATTAAGAAAACTCAGTTTTGTGTTTATGTCAGTTATTGCCATTTTCAATTTAACCATTTGTACATTGTTTGCCTTCTTTTTCTTTTTGTATATTGTCTCTACTTCATTTTTAATGTTGTCTCCATTTTCTTTGATTGTTCTTATCATCACTTGTACATGATTGTCAATATCTCTCAAAGTTGTATCTTTACTTTGTTCTAATTTTGTAGCATTCAGAATAACTGCTTGGAGGCCATCATGTAATTTGTTTTTGCAGTCATTGGCAGCTTTTTCCAATGCTTCTGAAGTTTCTTTAAATGTTTGGAATGCTTTAGAAATGCCAATTTGTTTGTGATTACCCTCCAACTCCTTGTCCATAATTATACAGTTAACACAAATAGGAATTGTACAGTTTTCACAGTAAAACTCCAAGGGTTTATTGTGAAGTAAACACTGCGGCGGATGTAATGAAGCTTTCTGTATGTGGTTCATTGATAGCACATCTTCCACTGAATGTAGCTTGTGATTTGCAAAGAGTTGGAACTCTTTATGATGGTCAATACAAGTAGAGCACAAGTACTGTCTGCAATCCTGGCAGTAGTATAATGCTTCTTCTCCTTTTTTACAAGCACATTTTATCTGATCTATTTCAGAAAAATGTTCAATAGTTTCTAATAAGTTATTAAGAAAGGTATTTGGAGAAAGTTTCTGAAGTCCTCCCTCTGGAATGGCATATGATTTTGAGCAAGTTGGGCAAGTCAACTCACCATTCATCTTAACCGTGTGTTCCAGACATGCCAAACAGAAACTATGGAGGCAGTTGAGCAATTTAGGATTTTGAAATCTCTTACAGCATATGGTACAATCTAGGACCTGATTCAGCTCGCTGGTAGCCATCTTAAAATTAAATCCTGTGAATTATAAGTTATTTTTGTGAGATAGTTTTGTGCAGAATGAAGATATGAAATAATAATTTTATTTTAATGATGATGGGCTAGACCCCTAAGTGGCGGATCCAGGGGGGTTCAGTGGACCCCCTCTGTGAAGAAACATAACAAAATACTACTGGATCCTGGCTTACAAAATTCATGCTAACTAGACGCGAATCCAGACCTTCGCCCACTTCGTCCAGGCGAAGATCAGGGTGAAAAATCAAAATAAAATGTTGACCATTTTTTCCAACAATCATACTTACTTTCCTGGACACTTATTTTGAACATTATCATTAGGAAAATGTTTAAATCCACGCTATCCTATACCTTACACTTTTACACTGATTGTACTGTAGGCCCTACCAGAGAGAGGTACATTCCCAATACATTAGGCCTATGGTCTTCCACTTCTATAGCGCATGATACAGTGCATAGCAAACGTTATGTAACCACTAATAATTCATACTCAGGTCCTGGCGTAGGTATGGGAAGTGCAGTATTAGGGGCTCGTTCAATAGGTCTAATCTGGTCTAATGATCTAAAAATATAACTTTAAAAAAATCCTATTTAAACTTTAAAAGGACCCTTCAATAATATTAGGTTTTAGAGGCTATAATTATAGATTATTATTCATTACAATTTACCTATTACCAATTTCCCAAACGCTGCAAATAAAAAAAAAAACCAACAAAATAATCCCTTGAAACGTATACAATGCACTAATGTACTTTTTGAAATCACATTTCTAAAGCAATAAAATATCGTCACGCACATTTGTGTTTGTGGTACTTAGTAAAGTTGGTTCAACTATTATTGTGTACGTTTTTAAACACTTCAAATCATCATAACTTTTTAAAGACATTTTAAATTCACTTCACTGCAAGTAGGTCGATGACTTTTCTATTATTGAATGGTAATTGTTATTATCGTGATGGAATAAACAATACCTGGGTTTACGTCAGGGGAATCAATTATGGTGGGAGGGGATGCTTATATGTGTAATTTTGCCCAACTTGTCATGAAAATGTACTGAATACTCAGTGTATGTGAAAACACTTGCAAAAAATTATTTGCAAGTTGTTCTCCAGTGGGCTCGAACCCACATTCTCCAGTTCTCCAGATCACTAGCCTAGCATCATACCTCATACCACCGAGCTTGCACCTGATGGCCAGGGTTGAATTCGAGCCCAAGTAAGCAGCGAGTACTATTTTTGCAAGTGTTTTCACACTCACTGAGTATTTAGTATATTTTCACGACGGGTTGGACAAAATTTCACCTATACATGTTCTATTAATGTTGTCAATATTATAATATATCATAGATTCATGAAATGCCTAATAGGCCCTAAACGATAACATATACATGACTTGACCATAGTTTGTTCTCAATATTCTTGAATTTTTTAAACAAAATATTTTTTAGATATTTCTGAAATGCCGTACCAGTTTAAAAAAATCTCAGAATGTATGTGCATTAAGAGTTTCGCCTGAGTAGACCCCACTAAAGGCTCTCTCTCTAGGTCTGATCAGGTGCATTTTTACCAATTTTACCTAGGGCCCAGCAGTTATCTATGCCATAGTTACCAACCGTCACGCATCGTGCGGGACAGTCTCGCGATTCAAAGGGATTTTGGATGAAACACGCATTTTGCAGAAGCACATGCGAGATCATAAATGTGTCACCCATTTAGCACTTGCGTGATAACAAATTATCACAAATTCAGGGGAAAACGTATTTAAAATTAGAAGAAATTGGTTTTATTAAAAATATAAAAACAGTCATACAATACTGTAGCTTGAGTCATTAGATAGTTTTTATTATCTCGTTCGAGAATCAATTCACTGAGAAAATTTCTCCTTTTCCGACCAAACCAACTTAGCCAACCACGCACTTGTAGAATCTAGTAGTCGCGAGCAGTCTTGCGAATTTATTTTTACAACCAACCGTTGATTATGTGACTGGAACCCAAACTTCCGCAGGGGTTCCTAATAAGCAATACCGTATATACTCGCGTATGTCCTATAAGGTGACCCGTGTATATGACGACCCCCGAGTTTTAGAAGATTTTGGTTGATATTTTTATGTCTGGTGTATAAGACGACTCCCTGTTTCATGGTCGGAATTTCTAATTTTTTGTGGTCCTGATACTGCAACTAGCAAATAGTTTTCAAATCTTCACCACCAAAATCGTATTTTCCCGTATTTAAAATTGCTTTCATTCATACAACATTCAGTTGCTTCATTACAGTAGTAAGTTCGCGTGTTACGGACGATCCGCACATAAGACGAACATAATTATAAAAATCTAAAATCTGAATGTCGTGCATAAAGACAACCCCCTTTCTTTCGATCGTAATTTGCTATTTTAAGCCTCATCCTATTGCACACAAGTATATACGGTATTTGTTTTAAAACCCTAGGTCACCTGACTGTTAGTCATACAGTGGCGGATTCAAGGGGGAAATTTTCCATGGGGAGGACCCCGCCCCCTTTTATTTTTGGGTATTTTTGGAAACATTTTGAAACCCCCCTCTTTCAAATCCTGGACCCGCCCCTGCCCTTAGTATTCAAACTATAGGTCAACCAGAATTAGGGTTACCATGATAGTTTGCTGGGTTGCCAACGTTTATGGAGACAACAATTTTGGACAGTACCAGCATGGAGTTAAAATATTTAATTTTGATGTTGATGTAGTGGTGGCAGTAGCAGTGGTGGTAAAAGCGGTAGTATATGATGGTCAGAAGGTGATGGTTATTGTTGGTGGTGGTAGGTGATGGTATAGTGCTTTGTTGGTAGGTGATGGTTAGTGTTGGTACGTGGTGTTAGTGTTGGTGGTGGTACAGTAGATGAGGATTAATATGGGGGGTAGGTGGTAGTTCTGTTGTTGGTAGGTGGTTGTGTTGGTGGTAGTGTACATGATAGTAGTTAGTGATGTTTAGTGGTGGTAGGTGATGGTTAGAGCTGATGGTGGTAGGTGATGATTAGTGTTGGTGGTGGTACTGTAGGTGGTAGATTGTGTTGGTGGTGGCAGGTGATTATTTGTATTGGTAGTTGGTAGGTGATGTTTACTGTTGGTGGTGGTAGGTGATAGTAGGTGACTACATTTTCTACATATTTGCCAATGTGGTCATTTTTTCATAAAGGTGGGTCTAGGGTGTCTGGGATTGTACTACCTTTTTAATTGGCTTCTTTTTTTCTGGGATATTTACATGTTACACTTTATTTGCCGTGAACCAATTCAAAATTTTGTAACGTGTAAAAGAATCGCTACCTTTATCAGTGTTAGAAAGTAAAGTGTGGATTAATTAATCAAAAATAACTTTGTACTAATAGCGCTCAAGAAAACCATACTGATGAGAATAAATTCAATTTCTCAAAGAATGCAGATAACAGTCCGTAGCCAGGAATTTGGTAGGGGGGTTCTTTTTGATACTGAAAGGGCACTTGCGAGCACCATTGGCTGGGGCCGGGGGGGCCGCCAAGGGCCCCCGGGGGTCCAGTGCCAAAACCTTGGTGGGGGTCCAGCATTCTAAGCATTTACAGGTGTTATTTAATTGATTTGAGAGGCCATACATTAAAAAAAAATGTATATATTAAAGAGGTAATTTTTTGAGTTGGGAAAAGATAAAAAAAAAAAAAACTACTACTTTAGTACTAAGCCTACAGTATTGGTAATTTAACAACAGTAGCATGATACAAACTCCAAAGAA
>NW_022685291.1:2461265-2463319 GCF_011630105.1 Anneissia japonica
TCAAGGTTTCGGGGCCTGAATTTTTTATGTTACTAGGTAGGCCTAACAATCTGGTATATTAAAATAGGACTTTTATAGATGATAGGCTCTAGACTAGGCCTAAAGTGTAGGCTAGCCAGCCTTTGTTGAAAGGGCACTTCATGAAAAGGGTGGTTCGTTCCAACCCAACGAACCCGCCCTGGCTACGGGCTTGGATAATCTAATCACTTTTAAAAAATTGGTTGAGCATAAGCATGCTTAAATGGACTAGGGATGTTACAACAGCTAAAGACAAATTAAAAATGTAAAATAACAGCATTGATGTAAGGTGCAACAATTAATACTAATTTTGAATGAAGTTATTTGCAGCCAAAAGCTTGTATTATGTTTACACCATGAAGTGACAATGCTGTTGTCTTGCACTCACATCATATTCCTTGGTGTCAAAATCTAAAGTTATTCAAATGAGTAATTCCAAAATAAAAATGATAAAGAATACATTTCTATGAGGGTGGGGACCATTGAAAAAGAATGTGTAAATCTTTTTTCAGCTGACAAAGTAATGTGATCAATGTTGAATTTACGGCCTGCAGGAACACACCTATGAATGTTAATATGAATTATGATATTCCATACTGATTACCATTTGCACATATTTGTACACAGCAAGGTGTTTTATGGTAGACTTATCAGTGTTACAAATTCATATCCACAGACACTCAAATACAGTAATATTTTAGTTTTTTGACATGTTTTTTAATCATTAAGTTATTTGGATATATCCTACTGAACAACACATAAATTAATGAGATATTTACCTTAAAATACGCTGTTCAACCAGAGGTACAGTACATGTAAAAATATCTTGTGACAATAGTAGTGGGTTTTTCCATGTTTGTGTGATATTTGTGTTTGCAATGAACTGTAAATTTATGAAAAGACGAGACCTTGAACTCTTGTGTTGTACAGTAGTAGTCATGTAGTCATGTAAATTGTATCGATCATCAGGTTTTTTTTTTCTTCATATTCTCAGTCACTTCATTTCTTCTTAATTTGCCCTCTCTGCTAATGCTTCTTCCTCACTTTTATTTTTATGTCCTCTACCCCTCCTTTTTTATTCATTTCTGTTCTCTCCATTTCTCTTCTTGCTTCCTTACTTATTTCTTCTTCTCCATGTCTCAGCTTTATTTTCATATATTTTCCATTTTATTCTTTGCTTCTTCCTCAATCACTTTACCCAAATTTTATTACATCCATTATAAATCATTTCCTTTTTTCTTGTTTATGCATCTATAGGACCTACTTCATTTCTCGATTTTCCTGCATTTGCAGAAAAGGCATTAATTTTTTTTCTTTCTATGCCATTTTTTTATGTTTTTGTACAGGGTTTTTCTGTCTGACATAGTCATTTTTCATGCTTTGATCTTCTTCAAACTTTGTCAATGAAAAACCATATCAAAGATATGCTTTTTAATTTCAAACATAGATTTAATTTAAATAATATTAAATATTAATTTAAAACATGAAATCATTCATATTTTAATACAAGTGTTATTAAATAGGTAATTAAACTTCAATTTTAATCCAGTTTGCATTTTCTAAAGCGTTTCAAACTAGCTACAGTATGAACTATATTAAACACAAAATTATCGTAAAATTCATGAATATTTTTCGTCCTTGACTTTACAATATTACGCAAGATAGACAAACTAGATAGGTTAATAAGCCCCTATCCTGATTTAGATTACTTTGGTATCCTTCGGTCCTGGAAGGGAAATGTATGGACAATAAGGATCTCATTTAAATATTTTTTTTGAAATACAGTATTTCAAATAAAATAAATGTAAAATTAATTAGATAAATTTGTAGAACTCTATTAAATACATGTTTGGTATTTAAAAATTTTTTTTTACATTAATCAGCTTAAAATTTAGTTGGTAGTATATTTTCTGTGCTATATAGATGCCTTTATTTCATTCAAATTGTAGAATGCGAAAACCAATTCACACACTCTGGAGGTGTCACCAGGTTTAATACGTCACACAAACGACTAAGACGAACAAAGTTCTGGTTCT
>NW_022685291.1:2467360-2469854 GCF_011630105.1 Anneissia japonica
TACAACCTATTAACAAACTAACAATTAACTTATATTATTCATCTACCTAATATATATTATGAATAGATAGATAGAGGCTACAAGAAGCCTACACAAAAACTACCTGTTTTATGGTCTATTATGCACCTATTAAAATTAGCACTAATAAAGCCTATTAACAACTACTAGCAATGGTGTAGCTCACAGATCTACCATAAATATGCTATTTATCAACTATATATTTTATGTAGTCAGGATGTAGCCATAAATTTAATCTTAAAATCCTTAGTAGTCGAGATAAGAAAATCTACTACCAGCCTATTAAGCCTACTAAGAATAGAGCTACTTCTACTAAGAACTACCTGAATCTACTAGTATATTTTAATATGGGCAGCAACTTCTACAATGTAGATCAGAAAGATTACAGTATAATATATATATACACTGACACGGAAACTAAAAATTTGTAAATTATTTCATTACTTACAAAGATATTACAGTGTGAAATTGAGGGTGCCTATAAAGGTATTTCCATAGTTGGTTTTAATTTTTTTTTCAGTTTTTATGATTTGTTTGCAAGAAATGGTTCAAGATTCAGGTAACTTTATTTCTTACAACATTTAAAAAAAAAACTGAATTGAGAGAAATTTATAGAAACATTAAAAAATATAAATTATACAAATATTTAAAGCTACTAAATATTTAAAAAAAATCACAATATATATAAATTTAACCAAAAGAAAAAAGCAAACTATTAATTCTGATTTGCTGAAAAAAGATGACTAAAATGTCTTTTTACCTTTACTCACTGCCATGTTTTCAGAAATACAGCTGCTTTATAAATGTTTGTTATTTTTCTACTCATTCATTCCTGAAACAAAATTGTAACAATTTCGTAAATATGTTGCGATCACATGACGTGACAAAATTGACGCATAATCTGGATTGGAAATTTACTGGATGTAACCAAAAATTATAATTCGACACAACCTGAATAGAGATGTTTTGGGTCACATCTAATTGTTCATTGAACAATTGGAGATGGATATAATTGTTTCTCTTGGAGCGAATGACATGGTAGAAATAGCAGCAAGATTGGATGGAATGCCATCAGTACCAGCATGGAGTTGACATATTTAATTTGATGTTGACGGTCAAATCCCTGTTAGTGGGGGCAGTAGCAGTGGTGGTGAACAGTGGTGGTACATGATCAGTGATGCAGGTGGTGGTAGGTGAGGGTTAGTGTGGTGGTACGTGGTAGTTGTGTTAGTGGTAGGTGATGGTTGTGTTGGTGGTAGTGTACATGGTGGTAGTAGGTGATGGTTAGTGTTGGTGGTAGTAGGTAACTACATTTTTTACCCATTTGTCAATGCCGTCATTTTAAGGGTGGGGGATGAAAGCGGATTTTTTTACTACCTTTTTAATCGACTTCTTTTTTTCTAGGACATTTATATGTTACATTACTTTATTTGTCATGAACCAATTCAAAATCTGTAAACTCTAAGAGAACAGTATACCTTTATCAGTGTTAGAAAATAAAATGTGGATTAATTAATCAAGAATACTGATGAGAATAAATTCAATTTCTGAAAGAATGCAGATAATCTAGTACAGAATCATTTTTCAATAATTTTACTACAAAGTACAGGAAGAACTCAAATTGGGCAATTGTTGCAGAATTTTATTTTCATTACTTTTTGAATATTGGTTGAACCATGCTTATTCCATGGACTATGGAACTTACAAACTGGTAAAAAACAATTTAAAAATGTAAAATAAAAGCACTGATATATGTAGGGTGCAGCAATTGATAATTTTGAATGAAGTTGTTTTCAGCCAAAAGCTTGTATTATGTTTACACCATGAAACATATGCCTAATCAGCTTGACCTAGCCTAATTGGGCCTGGTCTACCTTTAGCAAATTCTTTATATTCTTCATATCTATTGAATGTTGTATTGAACTATGAACTATGACTTATAATATAGGCATATACACAGCAAAGTGTTTCATAGTAGATTTCTCAGTCTTAATATTCATATCCAGACAAATATAGTAATATTTTATTTCTTTTGACATGTTTATTATCATTAAGTTTATTGTTTGATCTATCCTACAGAACAACTTATAAATTAATGAGATATTTACCTTAAGGGTGTACGGTAAGAATGGCCCCGGAAAAAATGGCCCCGGTAAAAATGGCCCCATATGACATGTGGTAAAGTTGGTATACGGACATAAACCACCCAATTGGAATATACCATTGTTAAAGTGGGTGGGCAACAGGGTGAACAATGTTGGGTGGTTTTGCTTTTATCTAGCTTTACAATAGGACTTAATTTGCTATTGTACACTCCTATTATACGCCTTTAATTCATTCATTTCTTCTGCATGTTGGTTAGTAATCATTGTAGATTTTAGTAATCACTGTGCTTAAAGTTTAATTTTTTTTAGTTTTCTAAATTTATTTTAATTTTTAAAATGACTTACATTAAAAATCACTTTCAATTAAATAC
>NW_022685291.1:2469931-2492431 GCF_011630105.1 Anneissia japonica
TTGAATTCTTAATAATTATCATTAATTTACATTTACAGTATTTATATTATATAACTGAGATAATAATTTGAATGTCTTGAATTCTTAATAATTATCATTAATTTACATTTACAGAATTTATATTATATTATTAACTAAGATAATAATTTGAATGTAAATGTATCCATCACTAAGATCTTACCATTTTAATCACCAATTTATTATTATTATTATTGTTGTTGTTGTTGTTGAATTGTTGTTGTTGTTGTTATTATTATTATTAACTTTTATAATTTAAAATTGTTAATAAACTTAACTTTCCTGAGTAAAAGCTTTCCTTTTGAAGTGGTTCAAAGGCGGTCATTGAGTTGTCTCATAATTTACAGTAGTTGCCCTTGACCTTAGTCCTTTTCCTTGTTTACTTTTTGAATTGTTTTTTTTTTTTTTTCAGTTTTTCCTTTTGGTTGTAGCGAACCATTGATTGGCCCATCGGTTGCATTTTTCGCAACCGATGCAGTGAATACATGAAGCATGAGTTATGATTTTTTGCAAGAAGTCAGGTGGCATGGACTGAAACTGGAATGCAGCATTTAAAATAATCAATTATACATGCCCAAGTCAGTATGCCTAGTTGTGAAAATTGTCACTCAAATGTCGATAACATTGTGATACAACCTTGATATATTTTGGGATATGTTTACTTCAAGTTTAGCAAATTATAGACACCATCTTTCTTTGATGACCTGTCTATCCATAATGAATTTCAGTATGCCTAGTTGTGAAAATTGTCACTCAAATGTCGATAACATTGTGATACAACCTTGATATATTTTGTGATATGTTTACTTCAAGTTTAGCAAATTATAGACACCATCTTTCTTTAATGACCTGTCTATCCATAATGAATTTCCCCTTAAATACAATTTGGTTGATTCTGATTACAATGATGCAAGTTTTGTCTTCGACAAATATTGTAAAAAATACCATTTGCTTGGATAAAGCCCAATGAGCTGTACAAGAACCTGTAATATTATACTGAATTTGACTTTGATTCTGCCCTGGTTCGTAGAAAAAGGAAATAAATAAATAAATATATAAATCAACATTCTGGTAATATCACACGACTACTAAGTACAGGTTTTTGTGCTGCTCAGTGTGTTTCATTCAGTTTACTTATTTAATTATAATAACAATTTGTTAGATATACAAATATGGGTTTTACTATAAATTGCTAATAGTTCTGCTTTTGCTATGCTATTTATCCGTTTGTTGTTTTTGAACTGTCTTTTGCATTCCTTTGTTTATATTTTATATTGTTAGTGGGTGCACCATCAAAGTGATGGATGCCACTGATCTGAAAATGAACCCAATTATTCCGTATTGTATTGTGATAGATGGAATCTGCAATGAAACAGATCAACAAATTTAAGTTTTGTTTACCTTTACTTAATGCCATGTTCTCAGTACTACTGCTACTTTACATTGTTGATTATTTTATACTTCTTCATTCCTGAAACAAAATTATAACAATTTTATTTAATTATTCTGTCTTTCTACTGCATGCACTTTCAGTACTTGTGTACTGTTTTTCAAAGTGGTACAGTTACATAAAATACAAAAGTTAAAAGAAAAGTAAAAAACATACATATATATATATTTATATAATATAAATTTAATTAAAAGATTTTTTAAAAAGTGTAATAGACATGTCCATAAAATTTGTTGTTGTTTCGTGTGGAAGTTCATTCCACAACTTTGTTGAGCGATACAAAAAAGTTCTCTTGCCTCCATTGTGGTACAATAATTTTATTATGAGATTGACTACGTGTACATTTTGAATGGGATTCGATATTAAATTTAAATTTAGATGATAAATAAGATGGCGCATACCCTTTTAGACATTTAAAAGTCATTAAGGCTAACTGTTCATTCCACCTTACATGTAGTCGTTTCCATGCTAGTGAACCTAATATAACATCAAATTCCAAAGTGTAATTAAAATTTACAGTAAACGCTTTTATAAAAATATTGTAACAATTACAGCATTTATTTTGAAAAGAAGCCCCTCTGTAGTTTGCAAAAATAATCCCAAGAGAAGCTCATCCCAAAAAGAGGTCTATCTCGAAATAAAGCACATCTAGTCGATGGTCATAAAAGAAGAGTTTCTATGCTTCTATTCAGATTTTACAGTAATGTCATTATCGCTGCTGAAATTTGTTGTCAATGGAGACTTGCTTATAAATGCAAAATCTTCCTTACCCCAATCCCTCCATTTCACTGCTCCTACTGTAGTTGAGCCATGCTTAGACATATTTATCTATACACAGTACCATAGTGCATGTTTGAAGACGAACAGTCAATCTGTGAATCTCAATTCAAGTCAAAATACTCCAGTTTGCTCTTGTAACTAAACTATACTTACACACAGATATAGTCATTAATATGTTGATCTTCAAATATTTCCAAATACTCTATGTATATTTCAGATTTCATCAGTAGTTCGCGCTGTGACGTTTAGTTTATTCTTTGGTTTTTCCCAGGTGTATTTTTACTGATCTGTGAACTGGCATAGGGCTATTCATAGTTACAATTTAGGCAATGATATTTATTACTAATCAATAAATTGATTTGATTTGTATTGCACCACCTAGTGTTTGGTTTTTCCTGGGTTTATTTTGACTGATGTTACCAGGTATGGGGCCAGTTCATGAGGCGATAATATTTAAATCTGTCACTAAACAAATTGTTTTATAGTAGTTTAGGAAGCACCGGGATCCCTGCAGGTGATTGTCAGTGGTTGATAGGTGTACAGTAGGCTTCATCAGCCTGAAATAAAGTAGTAGAATAGGATTAAATTAGCATCTTGCAACCTCTTCATTTTAGGACTTTTCGGTGGTAAAATGTACCCCTAAAAACAGAAGATGCATATGAACCAGCTTGGTCTACCTTTTCATTAAATGACAAATAAATTCTATTGGTTTATGATCATTATTAATCATGAGTCAATTTTATTCTTATTGGTTCCTAGCCCTGGTTAGCACATCCAGTCACTCTCTATTCCTTATCTTGGTCAGTGGCGGTGCCCGCAGGGGAACAAGGGGGATTAAGTCCCCCACTGGACAGGTCAAGCCCCCCCACCCTGTTGGACAGAGCTCGTCAGGCAGTCTGACCCAAAAGAAATATAAAAAATAGGCCCACACCAAGCCAACACCTGTCTGTAACAGTCTGAGAATGCCATTTCAAGCCAAATCTCATTTGGGAAGGGGAACGCCTTTCAACCCCTTCCCTCAGCACGGGCCTACGGTTCAAGTCCCCCGTCGGACAGCTTAGCCCCCAGAAAATATATCCTAGAGCTGCCACTGATCTTGATTTCGGTTATCTATCACGTTTAGGTAAAAAGGATACTTCCCTTAGAGGATTACGAAAATGTACAATATTGTACAGGGTTCAAGTGGAAACAGCCTTCCACAAAATAGTAGGGTTTTGCACACTGTTGACTATAGGGCATGGATTGTATATTCTAACCTGTGCTTGAAACTATATTATCTTAATTTAAAGGCAATTTATATTAAAGAATAGCAAAATACATTGATTCAAAATTATAAATGCAAAGGTCTTATAAAACACAAAAAATACACACTACTTCACATATAATTTATATCAACAAGTTTTCTTTTAAAATTTATTTACACTAAGTAAACAATAAAGGAAAAATGAGTTTTTATAATTTATATGTAGAAGAAAAACTTTTAAATACTGTACTTTTATTTTTAAATTATAAACTGCTTAAATTTCCTGGTGGCATTCATGCATGAGACTCATGGTCTTAATGAGAGTCTCCCAGATCCTACAATTTAAGTTATTTTAAAAATTTAAAATAAATATGTGTAACCTCATGTGTTGATTTTTTAAACATTCATACTTCCTTCACATAAACAACAGAAGGTGCATATACTATTGTATTAGACTATTTGGCCAGAGATAGGGCAGAGCCAGTGGCGGCACCAGCGGGGGGCAGTGGGCTTAAGGCCCCCCCAACGGACAGGTCAAGCTTTGGATACTACAGGTAAAACAGAAATTAGATGGAAATTATTAACATCTTCTCTGTCATGTTACAGATAGCTTACCTTTGAAATTTTCCATTCAGATGGAGAAGATGAGGTGAGCAAAGAAAATTTACAGAAAGCAAGTGCTTAACAAATATTTGGAGTAGCCAATTTTAAAAGCAATTTATACCATCAACACCACAGGCCTTATTACTAGAAAGTACTGTATGCATATTTCATCAAAACCATATTCTGGTATTATATCAAATTTTAAAATATCATGAGTTACTAAAGTCTAGGGTTTATAGTACTAGAATAACTTGGGAATTTGGCCACAAGTGAATTACCAATTGAAGAAAAGTGATTGTTTAGTTGGTTAGCAATTTCGTTATCACTGTTTGTAAGATCATTGTTTTTGAACGAAACTCTCAATTTAT
Source organism: Anneissia japonica (assembly GCF_011630105.1). Lineage (NCBI taxonomy): Eukaryota > Metazoa > Echinodermata > Crinoidea > Comatulida > Comatulidae > Anneissia > Anneissia japonica. Next base: position 2,474,394 of record NW_022685291.1, read on the forward strand.
CTGGCAGATTTTTTAATTCTGTGTTTTGCATTCTCAATTTTTATGTAAGGAACCCAATGGAAATAAGGTTTCTTCATTACCTTTCCTGGGTCTTCCTTAGTATCTTGCACTTGCATACCCTGTCACTGTTTGCCTTGTATTTTTGTATTTACTGATACTGTATCAAATCATTTGCTTAATTTTGTTTTTATGAATTAATTGATTAATTTAAGTTTTTTTTTTAAATGATTTTTAGTATTTTCTCTTATAGAGTTTGTACAGTATTTTTGTTAGGGATTTATTTATATTGTTTACTTTGCTCAGTTTTTTTCTACTTCCCAGTCTTGGAAATGTTATGTAATTACTAGTTATCCATTCAGGAATTGATAATTAGTAATAAGAACAATAATAAAGTATAATACATACTCCAAGTATTGAAATACACGCCATCGTGTTGGGATTCAATATTTCGACATTAATTATGTCATCATCAGGAATATTTTAAATTCATTATGGACAACTTGTGTATCCCTACTATATACAGTATTTAATATTACCTTTAATTTAATGTATTCAAATATTTACAATTTAAAAAGTATTTGAAAAAATAGATACCTAGATTATTTATTGTTAGTGACATAAGACTGTTATTTCAATTTTTTAAAATTCATTTTTATTATAATATGAAAGTTATAATTAAAAAATATTATGAAAATATTTAGTTATTTTTCTATTTTATGCAACATATTTAATATAGAAAAATTTTACAGAACAGTAATCATCAAAGATAGGAAATTTACAAATGTGAGAGTTGACAGAATTATTCTCAATTATTAGACTGACACAAGTTGATTCAACATATTCAAATAATACAGTTGTTTGATATTGAATTGATATAATAAAAATGAAATTAAAAGGCAGTATGTGTACATTGAAGATGCAATGAGTCTGACTCAATGCATGTACTCATTTAATATTAAATAATATAAATGCTCGTTGGTATTCATATATTGTGTGTGATTCAGATTGGATGAAAATGCAATATAAACAAGTGAGGGCAGAAGACTCTCAATATAAAAGTTGAGTTTATACAGTTTGGTCCCACAACTACAACCTATGTGGCTGATATGATGTAATAGATATGTAGGTATTCATACACTTTGCACCTATGAATTTAAATTTTATGTTTAGTACCACACAAGCAGGCCAGTGGACTATCAATATTCAATAATTGAATATTTTTACTGTCTTGTCACTACTGTATGATTTGCAACTTCTTTAAATATATTTAATTTTTATTTCAAATAAAGTTATAAAACAAAAATCCTTTATCTATTCTAGGCAACATATAAAAAAATGTTACAGAACAATGATCATTATCGAGTTTGATTTAGAACCCAGTGTAAGGGCCCGTTTACGAACTTTCGAAAACCGGATAATCAAGCCTGAGGTGATAATTAATCATTCCTCAACTAGTTTTAATTACTAAAACATCTAGACTTTCCGGGCTTATCCTTTCCGGATAAGTTTGGAGGGTTGGAGGCTGCCTCGGGCGCAATAGCCCAAAGCATGGTGTCAACTGACCTTACTTTTATGAGAAATCTATTCAGATTAAGCACTTGAGTCTGCAATTTTTTTTCATCCATGCCTTCGTCCAGTGACATCGTTAGAGTAGTCCTCACTTAATAAATTATATTATCCAATTTTTAAGCCGAAATATTAAGATTATTTTTACAACGATATACCCCTGTATACAATAGCTGCAGCTGAACAGAGTGGGTGGATTGACGAAGCAACCCAAACGTTAATTAGCATATGGGGAACAACGACATTCATACAAGATGGTTTTGATGGAACCCGACGGAACAACGCCGTTTATAAAGAAATTGCACAGAAGATGCGGGAAATGGGTTATAACTTTACACACGCACAGATAGAATACTAAATGCAAGAACCTGCGCAAAAAAATACACCCAGGAAAAGGACTCTAACGGGAAGTCAGGAAACCCCCCGCCCCCAACAGAATGGCTGTATTTTGAGTTGATGAACGAAATTTTTGGCGATAGACCCATTTCTTGTCCACCACACACTGTTGACACGTCGTTGTCGGTTCTGAACACAAGTGGAACTAGTAGTACAGTAGTAGTAAGTCCGTAGGCTATTTTTTTTTCCTTTTTTTTTTTTTTTTTTTTTTGTAGTTTTGCCAGTTGGCTAGGCTCTAGATTCTAACGCCTGGGTTTTTTTAGAATTGGTCGGAGTTCAAGCGTAGGCAAGGCGAGGTAATTCGTTGTTGAATTGCCTTGTTGGGCTGAGGAAGGCTAAGCGGTGAAGTGTTTGCTTTGTTTACATGAAAGGCCTATACCTGTCCGTATCCGAATAACTTGGGCTTCGTAAACGAGCGATCTAATGACATATCCTCTTGGCATTATGTCATTTTTTACTTATCCGGTTTTGTTGAAAGTTCGTAAACACAACCTATCATACCATCTTCGACAGATAAAAAACTTTTTGATCAAAATAATGAAACTAATTCTCAATTGTAATAAAACTGTGAGATTTAACAGAATTGTTCTTGAAAGTATCTTCACCGAATATTCAGCTAGACGTGAATTGATTCAAATATTTGCAATTGTAGGATATGAGTTAAACTTAAATTTAATTTGCAGCTTGTGCATTGTGTAGCATTCTCATAAATCATACATGGATACAATGGGTCTGACTCAATGCATGTTACTAATTTAAATTTTAAATAATAATAAATGTTTGTTGGTATTCATTATATAATATGTGATTCAAAATAAATGAAAATAAAACATTACAAGTGATTGCGACTGTAGTATCAATATAAAGTTGAATAGTTCATACGTTTTGGTCACCACAACTTCAAATCTATATGAATTTTATGAAATAATGATATGTAGTTAATTTCATAGTGTATTATTGTAAATAGAATATGTACATTGATGCAAACAGCACAGCAATAGTAGGCTGTATTCAATAATTGAATATTTTTACAGTTTTGTTACCACAATTTGCTACTGCAAGTCTCCTTGGATGATGTGAAATTACAGATAATCCCCATGGACTTTTGATTTTATCTTCTGGTTTATCAATTCTTTTCATGAAAGATCCATCACTACTGAACAGCTGTAGTTTGTTTTTACTTGCTATAATGATGTTGTCATCCTCATCAATTACTACTCCACCTGGATTCCTCACCTTACCATTCTCATTACCTGCTTCAACAAGGACTTTAATGAACCTTCCCTCATTATCAAATAATTGTAATCTGCTGTTTGTATATTCCAATACTAGAAGGTGTCCTTCACTAGTAAGAGTAACATCAAAAACTCCACTCATTAGACTGCCTTCTTTGCCTAGTGACCATATCCTCCTTATCATCTGACTACTACAATTGTCAAACATTAACACACAATAATCACCCCAGTCTGCTACATACACAATATTTGATGTTTCATCTACGTATATACCAGCTGGATCCTTCAGTACTCCCTGACCAATTGATTTGACCACCTGACCATTCATATTGCATACTTTGATGCATTTCTTCAGATCGTCACTGAATGCTATGTTACCACTCCTCATCTTAAACATTGTGGAAACCTTTACACCCTGCGGTAGCATAACCTTACCAATATATTCTCCCGATTGCTTGTACTTCAATATTTCATTTGTCCAACATGAAACCAGTAAGCAATCATCTTCATACTTAACTACATCAGCATTTTGTTTGTTTGTATCAATAGTATTTATTAATCCTTCCTTCTCTACTTTCACTATCACTGGTGACTGCTTGATTGGTTCGCTGTTGGCACTCACATCTAATTTACAAGCACCTGTACTGGTGCATTTTCCTATCACAACATAATCTCCATTGTCATCTTCCTGAACTTGAGTGACATTGATTTCTCCTGTAGGCTGTGTCCAAGTTGCCTTCAGTTGATTTGCATTTATTTCACATTCATCTGTTTTTATTATTTTGACAACAATTGTCTGACCTTGGGTCACAGATTCCCCTCCCTTCAGTGTTAGGCAATCTGCTGCTCCCTGTGATACATACCCAATATCACATTGTTGCAATGAATCGAGCTGATTCTCATTGATAACAAATTTAATTTGTCCATTATCATCTGGCTTTGTTTTTGGCAATTCATTGATTCTGTCCTTCAGTGCTGTAATTACTCTTTCACTTGACTGCATTGCTGTTGCTTCATCACTCTTCAAAAGCTGATTTAGAAAACTCAGTTTTGTATTTATATCAGATATTGTTGTTTTCAAATCATCCATTTGCACATCGTTTACCTTCGTTTTCGTTTTGTATATTGTCTCTACTTCATTTTTAATTTTGTCACCATTCTCTTTGATTTTCCTTATCATTACTTGTACATGATTGTCAATATCTCTCAGAGTAGTATCTTTACTTTGCCCTAATTTTGTAGCATTCCGAACAACTGCTTGGAGGCCATCTTGCAATTTCTTTATTTAGTCATAGGCAGATTTCTGTAATGCTTCGGAAGTTTCTTTAAATGTCTGAAATGCTTTAGAAATGCTGATTGGTTTGTGATTTCCTTCCCATGCATTGTGGTCAGTAATTGTGCAATGCATGCATATTGGTGTTTTACACTCTGTGCAATAAAACTCTAAGGGTTTGTTATGCTGCAAACACTGTGGTGGATGAAGTAACGTCATCTGTGAAGGGCTCATTGATCGCACATCTTCCATTGAATGTAACTTGTGGTTTGCAAAGAGCCGAAATTCATTATGATATTCACTACCAGTCAAACACAAGTACTGTCTGCAATCCTGGCAGTAATATATTGCTGATTCTCTTTTTTTACAAGCACATTTTATCTGATCTTTTCCAGAAAATTGTTCAATAGTTTCTAATAAGTTATTTATAAATGTATTTGGTGGAAGCTTCTGAAGTCCGCCCTCTGGAATGGGATATGATTTTGAGCAAGTTGGACAAATCAGCTTTCCCTTAGTTTTAACCCAGTCTTCTAGACATGCCAAACAGAAACTATGAAGGCAGTTGAGGGATTTAGGATTTTGAAGTCTCTTAAAGCAGATGGTACACTCTAGGACCTTCTCATTAACATTTTCCAGAAACTGATTCAGATCACTAGTAGCCATCTTGAAATATCCTGTGAATTAATTAATTTTTTTGCATGAAAAAATATTGTACAAGGATGAAGATGCAAAATAATTATTTAATTTTAATGGTAACAGGCCAAAACACCGCTGGTGGTATTGGTGGTGGCAGTAGTGTGGTGTCTGTAGCAGTGGTGTCAGTGGCCCTTGGTGAGGGTTGGTGGTGGCTGGTGGATTATTATTTAAATATGGTTTTTTATATAAATATATTTAATTTAAAAAAATCTTAGCAATAAGGAGCTGCTTTTACCTATCTGTTAATGGATGGGACCCATTTATTGTTGGTACCATTTTAATTTTAGCTGTATCCACTAATATTTTGGTCTAGATATATATTTTTTTGCAGAAAACTCTTATGCATTTGAATTATACAAGTATGACAAACTAAATTCATTATTTTCTATGTTATTTCATTCACAAGTTTCTAATATTTCCTCCATAATATTTGAGATTCAGAATTTTATATTACATTTATCACTTAATCAAACTAAAAAGTATATTGAAATTATTTTAAAAATACAAATCTTACAATAAGTTATTGATTTTGGAATCTTTGGAAGCTCTATTTTCAAAACCTACATAACGGATTCAGTGAATTAAATACTCATAACTTTATGTATATTCAACCAATTTCCATCAAATAGACATGGTATTAAAGAGGAATTCTAAAAAAATGAAGAATCAATTTTTAATTTTTCATACAAACGGCTGGTTTTTTCAGAGCCGGTCACTTATATCTCTTGTCAGCCACAAGTTTTTAATGTTTTTTTTTCTATGAACTGTTATGCACTCTTGTTTCTATTCTTAGTGTTAAATACTATAGGAATTCTGGAGTATTTTTAACAATAAACATTTTAAAAATACTTGTATATATAAGATATAGGGAGGGGACCACCAAATTATAATATACATTCTAAATCTTGTGGCTGATAAAATAAAGTCATGTAAAATTATTGATTTTACAGCCTGCAGGAATAAACCTATGAATGTTAAAAAATGCAAATTAAAATAAAAGCCACACCACAATGAATTTTATAATAGATTTTCAATCTGACAAAATCATATCGACAGATACGCAAATAATTATTATTAATAATTTTGCTTGTAAAGTGCATGGATTGCTTCTACAGTATGCCTACTCTGGAAAATTATATATAAATTTCAAAAGGGGAGCAATTAAAAAGGCAATTGCGAGAAATAAAGTCATGTTTTTTTCCCTTAATCATTAAATTGTTTATAGGAGCCATTGTATTGAACATACAACATAAATGAATGAGATATTTACCTTAAAATACTTGCTTTATAACCAGAGGTACAGTAGATATGAAGTCTGACATAGAAGTGGGTTTTTCCAGGTTTATTTTTAGTCATGTGATAGATTGGTATGTTTGTGTGTGCAATGAACTGTGACTTTTTGAAATGAGACATGAGACCTTGAACTGTTTAAGTTCAAAACTAATTTAATTGTATTGATCAAAGTCAGATCTATATTTACTAAGCTCCTCTTTTTTTTCTTTTATATTCTTATTCACTTCTTTCCTTTCTCTTCCTCTTTTTTGAATTCTCCTTTTTTATCTTCATTTTTTTACAGTTCATCTCTTCTTGACTTTCCTATTAATTTCATTACTCACTTCACCTTCTCTCTTAACTTACCTCTTCTTATCTCTCACTGATTTTCATTCCATTGTTTTAATTCACTCTATATCTCCTTCCTTTTTCTTTCTTTGTTTTCTTTACACATCAACTTTCTGTCATCCATTACTTCTCATTACCTGTTGTCCTATTTCATTTTATGCATTGTTACCTCATTTGTTTTGTACTACATCTTTTCTTTGTTTATCCAATTTTATACTTTAATTTTTTATTGAAAGTCCAGTACACTGTCCAGTCAGCAGCCTCATCCACACTTTGCATAATTAATTTAAGTCTACGAAAACTATGCTGTTTTATATTTTTATTAAGTTTATTTGGTAACATGTTAATGATTGAATAAGGCCCAATAAAAAAAATTGTTAGTTTATTACCCCATGTGCGTGTCTTCTATGGTGCTATAAAAAAAAAATCTGAAAAATAAAAAAAATTTAAATTTTTTTATTTTTTTTATTTTATTTATTTTATTAAATAGTTAGTAGATATTGTTTGCATTATCTAACTCGTGTTTTACTTTGAATATCAATGCACCAGCAAACAACCTAAGGGTAATATTTGGCTTTAGCAGAATAAAAAATTTAAAAAAAGCCTTCCTCCCTCATCACTTTTGCTGCCCAGATAGGGTGATAAACTAATTATATTTTTTGCTGGGAAGCAGCCAATTCATATTCTTGACAGCAATTTGACCTCTGAAAGGTCATTGTTTGTCAAAAAACAAGGGCCTAAGACGACTGAAAAGCGGAGTTTCCTTCTTTCGTTCTGCCGGGTAAAATCAATTACTTCATGCGACGTTTGTAGACTAACCTACATGTACCAACGTCCACATGTGGCGACGCTTGAGTATTACTATTCAGCGTTTTTACTATATTTTAGGTTTCCTATTTCTACGTTTAATCGGCCCATGTCTCAGCCACAATATTTTGAGGCCAATATTATTTACGAACCCAGTTAAACTTATTTTCTAGCCTATTTCAGCGTGCTAATTATTACATTTAGACGACGCTTGTTGTAGACTGGCATACACGGTACCAACGCTTGTTTTTACTATGTTTCTACGTCAGCTCGTCAGTGTTCTAATATAGATAATGGGTCGTGTCTCATATTATTTGTTATGTTTTTATTATTCATTATTTCATTATTTTCACTTGACTCACATAAATAATTTTGTTCAAAGAACATTTATATGCAGTTGTACTTCGCAGCACTTCACTTGCAATTTGCAATTTCTAGGTATAGGGCTTAATATTCTGTTGCTTCATTGTAGGTTGTTGAATGTGAGACTAACAACACAGTGGTATTGGTTGTCATAGTGATAAGATTGTAACCGTTCTTCAGAAAGAAAAGCAGCAGAAATTATTTTGAATCGTACAAAGCAGTCATTTGGGTTTCAGGTTTCAACATGGAAATCTGAATGCATCTGTTATGGTAAGTAATTCTAAAAATAAAAATATGGAACCATTGGGAGGCAAACTGTAGAGGGCTATAGTTATGAGAAGACTGAGGGAGGCACAGTCGTGATTGGTCATGGTGGCAGTGCTGTATCTACTGATGGCTTGGGGCATGTGTCCCCTCTAAAAAATAACTTGCACTCCCCTCCTACAGGTACCTCAATTAAGAATTTGCTGAGCAAAAGCATTTTGGTTAAGAAGTCAATATACCACCTAATAGAGTACTATTTATACACCCCCTGTCGTAATTATCGAGCCCCCTACTTAACCTTTGCTTCCCCCTCAGCAATAAGAAAATGAGTGCCTACCCTGATTTTGATGAACTTTCATATTCTACTGACTTGGAAACAAAAGTATAACAAGGGTCGCTCATTGGGGTACGGAATTATATTATTTCCTGATTTTGTTTATAATATATAATATAAAATTTAAGGTAAAATTGTAGAAATTAATAGATCACATACGAGTTTGCTATTCTTACATTTTTTTATGTCTACCAACTTAAGGGTCAGTCAGTGACACTCAGGTTTTTTCAGGAGAGAATGGCTGAGATACAAGTAACAAGCAACATTGTGGAGACATGATGGGGGAGCCTGACCATGTGTAGTGCCATGGAGAGAAGCTAGAGATACAAATAACAAGGAAAATTGTGGAGACATGATTTGGAGCTGTTATATTTTTGATTGGATGTAAAAGAAATGAAAATATACAAAGTCATCTTTTACAAAAGCATTTCATTCAAGAGATGTATTACACAGCCTGTTTCATTCTTTATTATTAATGAATTAATTATATTTTTAATTATTATAGAAAACTAATGTATTGCTACATCATATTTCATATTACTTAATCCATACTTTTTCTAAAATCTATAAACTGTAAGATATTATAATGTGTGATTCACTATATTTATAATCAAAGAAGTATTTAAAAAACTATACACTTTAATTATTTATTATGGGTGATTTTGGAGTGGTGTTTCAATCTTACTCGAAAAAATTGTTAAACTTTCTTGAAAGTTTTATAAAAATCAAAATCCTTTTTTATCTTAGCCACATTAAAAGAATGATTAGAGAACAATGATCATCATCAAGTTGAATTTAGAATCAGTGTAAAATACCGTCTTGTAGTTGATATGTAAAAATTTTATCAACATAATTTAACTAATTCTTATTTGTAATAAATCTAGTCATTGTGTCCAATATAATGACTTACTACTACTGTTACAAGGTGATCTCAAATGTTATTTCAAAATATGATTTCTACGGTATTGTTACCATCAGCATGAATGTTTTTTTACATTCATTTTTCATGAACATTACAGTAGGCTACACAATAAAATTGAGTAAACATAATTCAAAATAATATTTTCTGAGATAAATATATATTTTATATAACCACACTATTAATACATTTAAACTGTGGAGACATAAATTACAAAAATGTGAGATTTGACAGAATTTATTCCTGTGAGTTTCTTTTAATTCAACATATTCAAATAATGCAATTGGTTGTTATTGAATTGTTATAAATATATGAAATTAAAAAGGCAGCTTGCATGTTTTTAACTCTGTTTAAGTCATAAATATCATTGAGGACGCGATGAGTTTGACTTAATGATGTTACTCATTTAATAGGATGTGTGATTGAGATAGAGGAAAATGCAACATAAACAATCACTATCAAAATTGAATGGTTTTTAACTTTATGTGTAATGGTATTTATACACTGTATATCTATACATTTAAAAGTGAACTTTCAATAATTAGTAATTGAATATTTTTACTGTATTGTCATCATTTGCTACTGCTATTCTTCTTGGATGATATGAAATGATGGATAATCCCCATGGATCGTTGATTCCATCTTCTGGTTTATCAATCCTTTTAATGAAATTTCCTTCACTACTAAAAAGCTGTAGTTTGTGTTTACTTGCTATAATGATGTTGTCATCCTCATCAACTACTACTCCATATGGATTCCTCACCTTACCATTCTCATCACCTGCTTTAACAAGGACTTTAATGAACCTTCCCTCATTATCAAATAATTGTAATCTGCTGTTTGTATATTCCAATACTAGAAGGTGTCCTTCACTAGTAAGAGTAACATCAAAAACTCCACTCATTAGACTGTCTTCGTTGCCTAGTGACCATATCCTCCTTATCATCTGACTACTACAATTGTCAATCATAAACACACAATTATTACCCCAGTCTGCTACATACACAATATTTGATGTTTCATCTACATATATATCAACTGGTTCTTCCAATACTCCCTGACCAATTGATTTGACCACCTGACCATTCATATTGCATACTTTGATGCATTTCTTATGGTCACTGAATGCTATGTTACCACTCTTCATTTTGAACATTTTGAAAACCTCTACACCCTGCGGTAGCATAACCTTACCAATATATTCTCCTGATTGCTTGTACTTGAATATTTCATTTGTAAGACATGAAACCAGCAAGCAATCATCTTCACACTTAACTACATCTGTAACATTTTGTTTGTTTGTATCAATAGTATTTACTAATCCTTCCTTCTCTACTTTCACTATCATTGGTGAATGCTTGATTGGTTCTCTGCTGGCGCTCACATCTAATTTACAAATACCTGTACTGGTGCATTTTCCTGTCACAAAATAATCTCCATTGTCATCTTTCTGAACTTGAGTGATGTTGGTTTCTCCTGTAGGCTGTGTCCAAGTTGCCTTCAGTTGATTTGCATTTATTTCACATTTGTCTGTTTTTATTATTTTGACAACAATTGGCTGACCTTGGGTTGCATATTTCACTCCCATCAGTGTTAGGTGGTCTGGTGCTCCCTGTGATACGTACCCAATATCGCATTGTTGCAATGAATCGAGCTGATTCTCATTGATAACAAATTTAATTTGTCCATTATCATTTGGCTTTGTTTTTGGCAATTCATTGATTCTGTCCTTTAGTGCTGTAATTACTCTTTCACTTGATTGCATTGCTGTTGCTTCATCACTCTTCAGTAATTGATTGAGAAAAGTCAGTTTTGTATTTATATCATTTATTGTTGCTTTCAATTCATCCATTTGTACATCATTTACCTTCTTTTTCTTTCTGTATATCATCTCTACTTCATTTTTAATTTTGTCTCCATTTTCTTTGATTTTCTTTATCATCAGTTGTACATGATTGTCAATATTTCTCAAAGTTGTAGCTTTATTTTGTCCTAATTTTTTAGCAATCTGAGTTACTGCTTTGAGGCCATCTTCTAATTTGTTTTTGCAGTCACTGACAGCTTTTTCTAATTTTGCTGAAGTGTTTTTAAATGTTTGAAATGCTTCTGAAATGCAGATCGGTTTGTGTTTTCCTTCCCATTCCTTGTGGTTCATAATTGTACAATTAACACAGACTGGAGTTGTACAATTTACACAGTAAAATTCCAAAGGTTTGCTGTGAAGCAAACACTGCGGCGGATGTAGTGAAGCTTTTTGTATTGTGCTCATTGATCGCAATTCCTGCACTAAATGTAGCTTGTGATTTGCAAAGAGTTGAAAATCATTATGATTTTTAATACAAGTAGAGCACAAGTACTGTTTGCAATCCTGGCAGTAATATGTTGTTTCTCCTTTTTGACAAGCACATATTATCTGATCTTTTTTTGAAAATCCTTCAATAGTTTCTAATAAGTTATTTAGAAAGGTATTTGGTAAAAGCTTCTGAAGACCGCCATCTGGAATAGGATATGATTTCGAGCAAGTTGGGCAAATCAGCTCTCCCTTAGTCTTAACCCAGTCTTCCAAACATGCCAAACAGAAACTATGGAGGCAGTTGAGTGATTTAGGATTTTGAAGTCTCTTAAAACATATGGTACATTCTAGGACCTTCTCATCAACATTTTCTAGAAACTGATTCAGCTCACTGGTAGCCATCTTGAAATAAAATCCTGTGAATTAAAAAATAGTTATTTGTGTGAGATAGTATTATACAGTGTAAATTATGATGTACAACATTATATATTTATTTAATGATGATGGGCTAGAGTGCTGGTGGTGGTAGCTTCGTTTTGGATGGTGGGGGACCGTAGTGAGTGCTGGATGTGAAAATAAATTCTTTTTTAAAAATTAATATTTAAAATTCATTGAAATTTGATCTGGTTTGTTTTTATAGCTGTAGAACTGAAAAAGCTTGTAGTAATTAAGTTTACACTGATTATGCCTGGTTTGTTAAATGAAACAGTCCATAAAATATATTTGAGTGGTAAAAATAATGTTAATAGAAAGATCCCAGCATTAAAGACTACTTTACTGCTGGCCAGCCTTACTTAGCCAGCGAGCCATCCGGCTGTCCTTTAGATGGCCTACAATTATTTAGGATGGCCACTTTTACCGTGATGGCATAGACAGCTTGGCCTAATCAGCTTGGCCTATCCTAATTGGGCCTGGCCTTCCTTTAGCAAATTCTTTATATTCTACAAATCTATCGAATGTTACATTAAACTAAAGCTAAATGGTATTTACGTTTGATAAAAACAACATTTATTGATTGAATGTACGTTGTTTTCATACCAATATTCTGTGGGGATTCTCAAAGATGAGCGTGACCCACCCATCGGCTCAGTGCCATGCCACTGGTTTCCATTTTGGACGGCCTATTATGTTTTTCTGGCTAAACCCCTGCTTTTACCTTTCTGTCAACAAGGCCATTTTTACATGGGAGAGGGGTGGAGGTAAGAGGCAATTTCTACTTATTGTTTTTTATTGCCACCTGTTTTTCTCAGGTGACTTTTACTGGGGAAAATTTTGTCGCATCCATACAAAGATTGTAGCCTAAATATTACATGGCAGATGTTTGTAGAAATTTTGATACAATTGTTTGTATTATCAGTTTTTTTTTTCAATGGACTTTCAATATAATGTGGTTGGCGCAGGCAAACCCCCTCCGCTTGTCACATTTTATAATTTTCCACAAGCAGGTTTTTACATTTTATAAAAGAATATATGCAAAATATCAATCACTTAATATAATTAAACTGTACATTGAAATTATTTTAAAATATACAAATGTTTAAACTATTGATTTTGGAATCTTATAATAATAATAATAATAATAATAATAATATTTATTCGGCAAAGTAAAAAGTATACATACAATATTCTTGCCAGGAGTAAGTAATAGGCATAAGCCCAAACAGTAAACTGCTCTTACTCCATCATCAAAAACAAATACAATGACAATACAATATAAATATATACAAAAAGTAAATTCAAAATTAATTGATTTAAATATAACAAAATGAAAAACAGAGATAATTAATAGTTATTATTATTAATATTTTGAGATCAAGTGTTTTGTGAGTCCGAAATGGATGTACATTGTTTAATTTTATTAGGAAGTTGTTCCCATAATCTAGGAAAAATAACAAAAGATGAATTTAAAAATGTATTAGTCTTGGCTTTCCAATGTATTAATCACCCTTCACACCTTTCACTTGATCTCACAAGATTATTAAACGACAATGGACATTGGCCATGCATTATTTTAAAACCTAGCGTTAGTCGATATACTTTAAAAATATCCTCCATGCTTAAAATATTCAAAATCCTTAATCTATATAAATGTGACGTGTCCCAATTTCCTTCCTTTCTGTACATAATTATTCTAGTTGCCTTTTTTTTGTACCCTTTCTAGTCTATAAATTTTTGAAATTTCAGTAGGTGCCCACATGCAGCAACATTACGTCATAACCGGTAAGTTTTAAAAAGATTGAGCATAGCCATCCAAGACATTGCCTTACTACATCTTGAAACAAAACCAAGAAGTCTGCTTGCCTTATTACTAACTAACATAATTCAAATGAGAGTGACATGATAACTTATTGTTAATATAAACACCAAGTAGTTTAAATTCTATTCAATTAATTAAATATTCATAAGATTGGTAATATTCAACCAATTTCTGTCAAATAAACACTGTATTAAAGAAGAATTCATGCAGAGTTTAAAAAAACTGAACAGTAAATTTTGAATTTTTCCTGCAAATGGCTGGCTTTGCATGGTAGTGCCGATCACATTTATCTCCTATGGATTATAATAAGTCATTATTAGCCACAAGTTGTTTTTTTTTTTTTTTTTCAATGAACCGTATCAAATGCTGTTTACATATGTCTTGCCCTTCACATTATTAGCTGCAAGTTTTGTTTTTTTTCTATGAACTGTATTTTCAACACTAAATTTTAAAAATACTTGTTTTTGTAGAGGTAGGGAGGGGACCACCAAATCATAAAATACACTCCTAAATTTTTTTTTTGTGGCTGATAAAATAATGTCATGTACAATTAATTATGTCATGTAATATTAAGGCCATGTAAAATAAAATAATTGGTTAGCATCCCCTCCCTACCATCAAAAAGGCCACCAATCCAATTTTTTTTTTTTTTTACAATACACTCACGAACTCCATTTAATATACTGTAGGTTTGTTTACCACCTTTCTGCATGCTAGCCAGACCACTTGCAGTTAATGCTCTACTTTTGTTCTCTACTGTAGCCACATGGCATCCATGATGCCTGTTTTATTCATTGGTAAAGTTTCTGCTATAAATGAACTATATAATTTCTTGTATGCAATTTTGGTCTCATGTTTTCTTCTTTTTTTTGTTGTTTTTCCTTGCGACACTCAATTTTTTCATGTTCGACACGAGAAAAAAAAGAAAAAACCTTCCTCCCTACTACAAAAATTGATAACATAAGGATGCTAACCAATTTTGTTATTTTACATGGCCTAATTTTACCGCCTACATGATACACCTATGAATGTTAATTAATGTCATTTAAAATAAAGGCCACACATCAAAGAATTTCATAATAGATTTTCAATCTGACAAAATCATACCTGCAGATACACAAATTATTATGGTATAATTAATAATTTTGCTTGTGCAGCCTATAGTCAGCCTATAGTCTGCCTCTTTGCCCTCTCAGCAAAATTATATAGAAATGTGAAAAGGGGAGCATTTAAAAAGGCAGTTGCAAGAAATACAGTAATGTTTTTTAAAATGTAGCAGCCATTGTACTGAATATACAACATAAATTTAATTAAGATATTTACCTTAAAATACTTGCTTTATAACCAGAGGTGCAGTGAACCGTGACTATAAAATGAGATATGAGACCTTGAATTGTTGTAAAGTTCAAAACTCATTTAATCGTCATGCCCTTATTTCCATTCACTCAAAATCTCCACCCCTTTTTCTTCCTTATTTTTGCGAAGCAGCCATTCATATTCTTGACAGCAATTTGACCTCTGAAAGGTCATTGTTTATCAAAAAACAAGGGCCTAAGATGACTGAAAAGCGGAGTTTCCTTCTTTAGTTCTGCCGGGTAAAATCAATTACTTTAGGCGACGTTTGTAGACTAACCTACACGTACCAACGTCCGCATGTAGCGCTAGCCTTATCCTACTCTAGATCTAGACTAGCTAGGATGGTATAGGCCTAGCCTTAAAGGGACGAAGGTCTCAATGAAAAACAACATCGCTCCTTGATAGCTAACATTGTCTATTTAACATCACAATAATTCATTATTAGACCTATAGTTGTTTTTTGAATTGTACTCCACAAATCTCAGCCGATACCTCGCACAACTCGTTAAATCATTAAAAGGATAATTAACTGATGCTATGATCAGTGACCTATTAAGCCTTGATTGACTTTTTTTGGCAATATTTGACCATTAAAATAGACCATAAACCACGCTAAGCCCCACCTCTTACTTACTGTTGCTAAGTTCCCACAAAACGACATGCGCATGTTCCTCGTTCTGACACTCTAGTAGAAAGAAATTGTATTAGTGACTGGTGGCCAGAATATATGCCAAAAAATACTGGTTCCAATGTTTTTGAAAAGTAGATTAAGTCATTTTGTGTATTGTATATGTGTTAATATCTTCTACAAACCCTTCTCCCCCCCCCACCTCAAGTATTGCATGCAAAGCAAAAAAAGGCCCCCCTCCCCAAAATGTTTCATTATCGAAATACGTAAACTCATAGGCTTACTCATCAATGGGCACTGTGAAGTTGGGAACAGCAGTATCTTGACCTTCAAAACAATTCTCATAATAAAGGTATGGCCTGCCAAGGGCTATTTACCATTAAAAAAATTAAAGTTAATTAGAGTTTAAAATTATTTTTATATTTTTTCTATAATACAATCAGATTGATGCAAAAATTTGGGAGCACAAAATGAATCCATAGATGGAGAAGGGAGTTTTCAATTTACCACTCCCCCACCCCCAAAAAAAGAATTTGGCTATAGGTTTGCTACAAATGATGGGACTTCCTGTACGTAGTTCAGTGTATGTTTGTCTTGTGAAAAGAAATTTCATGTCTTACTGTCCCAACATGCCTAGGATGCATTTTATTTTTTAAATAAAGCATTGAATGAGACAACACATTCCTTTTAATTTCATTATTTATTAGGTCCAACACAAAAAGTATGGATGGAGACCAGAGTCAAAGTGAACTGATCCACTGTAGCAGTGCTGGTTAACTCATCCCGAACATCCTTTTACACTATATGTGCTCTATTCTACTCTACAAATTCATTATATTACCGTAATAGATGATTCAAATCAACATTTATTAACTTCCTTGAACCAGAAAACAATTACAGCGATTTTTGTTTAAATATATAAATATACATATATTATATATATAAAGTAAATATAAGAAATAAATCAGGCAACTGGTCAGGTAAAAGGAAGAAGGTAGGACCTGAGAAGATGAGGAAAACAAATCTTGTGAAGGGACAGCCTGAAAAGAAAGAAAAGATTATACTTACAGAATTATGATCTTTTTGAAGTCACTAAAAATTCTGTGTATATCTGTACACTTCTATTTCTTTCCTTCATCTGCGTCTGTGTGATATTGTCTTTACCCATTTAATTATAATATATTCAAATTTCAAGGAAGGCTAACCAATGGACACCACCATCATTATTATAATCTTTGTTGACATTTGACCTCACTATGTCAAAGTGCAGTACAAACATAGGTGGCAGTATAATGATATTTGTCATAGCCCTGGAATTTAATGCTCTGTACGCTGTGTTTGGATGCATACCTGACTTTTAATATTGGATTAAACATTGGCACAAACCATAATAAGTTGAAAGAAAATTGCTAGACCTAAAGTATTTAAAATATATAATCTATTTTTCAAAAATTGCCTTCAGCCCTGCAACCTTCAGGCAGTTTTTCCGGGAAATAATAATAATAATTGCTTCTGTTCCCCATAGTGTAAAAAAACTGTAGATTTCTAAGATTAGTTACAATTAATTTCATGATTATTAATTATTAACAATAATAATAATAATAATATCAATAATAATAATAACAATAGCTTATTATGTATTATCATTAATGGGAATTCAGATAGGTATATCTTACTTTGTATTTGTAATGTACTTTATCATTTTAAAATAATATGACATGTAAATGCAAAATAAATATAATTTATTTGATTTGAAAAAAAAAAAGTAGGAAGAAAAAAATAAATAAAATCACGTTTTAAGGCAACTTAAAAATCTGGATAAAAGTAAGTGAAATTCAAATGTTGGTTTTGTGACTATTATTAATGCCTTTTTTTATACCCTGTTTTGCAAACCCACTGCACACCAATATTAATGGTTTTGAGTAAAATAAAATTAGATTTTTGTCCGATTGGTGCACCTGCCACCACAAAAATTTTTTTTTTTAAATGAAAGTTTTTTGGTTATTTTTATAATGCCCGCTGCCTTGAAAT
>NW_022685291.1:2499244-2510450 GCF_011630105.1 Anneissia japonica
GTACTATATACAATACAATATTTATTGGATAACACTTTTATAACAGTGGCACACGTTAGACAAATTCTAACGGTGCATCCAGAAAAGAACAAAGCAACAGAAATAAAAAAATTAAATTCTTAATTATGAGAGATTTACAGATAACATAACATAACATAACATTATTGCCCACCCACCAATCAAATTAGTAATAATAATAATAATAATGACAATAACATTAATAGGATTAAATAAGCCAACAGTTAAGATGCTAAGTAAATTGAGTCATTTAAAACGGTAATTCATAAGAACAACATTAATAATAATAATGAAGATAATAACATTAATAAGCCTACAGTTGAAAAGTTGAATAAATTATATTAACATTCATCAAAATATTTAAAGTATATTTTTAAAAGGTAATTGTTACCACAAGCATTTTTTTTTTAATTGAAAATTTGTAGATAGCATGAGCATTACTGTAAACTACACAATGACATTAATTAAAAATAATTATTCAAAAAGAATATTTCCTAGGATAATTATATATATTTTACAAAACTACCCAGTAATACATTTAAAATGTGGAGATATAAATTACAAAAATGTGAGAGTTGACAGAATTATTCTTGTCTCTTCACATAATTCTCAGCCATACAAGAGTTGATTCAACATAAAAATAATGTAATTGTTTTTTTATTGAATTTATAATAAAAGTAATGAAAATGAAATTAAATGGAAGTATGTTTAATACTTTATAAATAAATATACACAATGAGGATGCTATGAATCTGACTCAATACATTTTTTCATTTAATATTAAATAATATACATGTTTGTTGGTATTCCTAATATGGTGTGTGATTCAGTAGATGAAAATGTAACATAAACAAGCAGGGGCGGATCCAGAGTTGTCCAAAGGGGGGGCCGAGATTTGGGCCGATCGAGACAACAATGACCTAGGGGGTCCGGGGGCATGCCCCTGCGAAATTTGTGTGTTCTAGACGCCCGAAAATAACATTTGAGGCGTTGTGGGCTATCATTTTTTTCTTTTTCTTTCTTTTTTTCTTTTTTTTACCTTCCAAAAGAGGGGGGGGCGGGGCCTGGCCGCCCCTGCTAAACAAGTGAGCAGTATCATCATCATCAAAATTAATAAGTTTATATAGTTTGGTAATCACAACTGCAAATTTATATGAGTGATATGAAATAATATATATGTAGGTATTCACCTGTAAATTAATAATTATGAAAAGACCACACAACAACAGTAGCAACCAGTTGACTATCAATTTTTAATAATTGAATATTTTTACAGTTTTGTCACCATAATTTGCTACTGCAAGTCTCCTTGGATGATGTGAAATTACGGATAATCCCCTTGGACTTTTGATTTTATCTTCTGGTTTATCAATTCTTTTCATGAAAGTTCCATCACTACTGAATAGCTGTAGTTTGTGGTCACTTGATATAATGATGTTGTCATCCTCATCAACTACTACTGCATGTGGATACCTCACCTTACCATCCTCATTTCCTGATTCAACAAGGACTTTCAAGAACTGTCCCTCATTATCAAATAACAGTAGTCCTTGATTTTGAAAATACAATATAAGGCAATGTCCTTGATTTGTAAGAGTTACATCACAGACTCTACTTATTTGATTGTGTTTGCTTTTTGACCCTATCCGATGCTTCACCTTGTCATTATCAAAGTCAAGCATGTAGACATAGTCTGAATTGTAGTCTCCAGCATACACAACATTTGATGCCTCATCCACATGGATGCCAGATGGATTTGATCTGATCACCTCACCATTCATAACAAAAAAGCCCCAATAGATTGAAAAGTAACATTTTTAACATCAATATGCAAGAAAGTAACATGTATATGCATTATATGATTAAAAACTTACACTACAAAAATATAAAATCATAAGATCAATAGTGTGTGATTCAAATTTGATGAGAACTACACTATAAACAGTTGAGGTTGGCAGATTACAGTATTAATGTTTTCAGTTTAATAACTTCAACTCTATAGATATCATTTATGTAGAATAATTAATATTTTAACAGTTTAAAAAAAAACCACAACTTCATCTCTATGTATATCATATTCAATAATGAAATATTTTAACAAGTTTATAAACATTATGCCAACTTTATATTTCGATATTATTGTATTCAATAATTAATTATTAAGTTTAAGATTCATAACTTAACTCTATGTGGATGATATGAAATAATGGATACGTAGATATTCCTACACTTATAAATTTGAATTGTTTAAAACACACAAGTGAAGCAAGTGGACTGTCAATATTTAATAATTGAATATTTTTACTGTTTTGTCACCATTATTTGCTACTGCAAGTCTCCTTGGATGATATGAAATGATGGATAATCCCCATGGATTGTTGATTCCATCTTCTGGTTTATCAATTCTTTTTATGAAATTTCCATCACTACTGAATAGCTGTAGTTTGCGTTGACTTGATATAATGATGTTGTCATCCTCATCAACTACTACTGCACTTGGAGATGTTACCTTACCATCCCCATTACCTGCTTCAACAAGGACTTTTATAAACCTTCCCTCATTATTAAATAATTGTAATCTGCTGTTGTCATACTCCAATACAAGAAGGTGTCCTTGGTTAGTAAGAGTAAGATCACTGACATAACTCATTTGACCTTCTTTTCTACCATATGACCCTATTGTTTTGATGGTCTTGCCATTATTCATGTCAAACATGTACACACAGCTACTGTACCAACCTCCTGCTGCATACAAAACATTTGATGTCTCATCCACATGAATGCTCCGTTGTGTATTCTTTGCTCCCTCACTAATTGTTTTAATCAGCTGACCATTCATATTGCATATTCTGATAGGTTCATTAAGATTGTAATCACTGAATGCTATGTTACCATTCTTCATTTTGTACATTCTGTTAACTTTCACACCTTGTGGTAGCGTAACCTTACCAATATATTCTCCTGATTGCTTGTACTTGAGCATTTCATTTGTCCTACATGAAACCAGTAAGCAATCATCTTCACACTTAACTACATCGTAAACTTCATTATTAACATTGTTTGTTATTTTAATGGTATCTACTAATCCTTCCTTCTCTACTTTCATTATCATTGGTGACTGCTTGATTGGTTCGCTGCTGGCGCTCACATCTAATTTACAAATACCTGTACTAGTGCATTTTCCTGTCACAAAATAATCTCCATTGTCGTCTTCCTGAACTTGAGTGATGTTGATTTCTCCTGTAGGCTGTGTCCAAGTTGCCTTCAGTTGATTTGCATGTATTTCACATTCATCTGTTTTTATTATTTTGACAACAATTGTCTGACCTTGTAATGCATATTCCACTCCCTTCAGTGTTAGGCAATCTGCTGCTCCCTGTGATACGTACCCAATATCACATTGTTGCAATGAATCGAGCTGATTCTCATTGATAACAAATTTAATTTGTCCATTATCAGCCGGCTTTGTTTTTGGCAATTCATTGATTCTGTCCTTCAGTGCTGTAATTACTCTTTCACTTGACTGCATTGCTGTTGCTTTATCACTCTGCAAAAGCTGATTAAGAAAACTGAGTTTTGTATTTATATCAGATATTGTTGTTTTCAGTTCATCCATTTGGACATCTTGTACCTTCTTTTTGTTTTTGTATATTGCCTGTACTTCTTTTTTAATTTTGGCTCCATTCTCCTTGATTTTTCTTATCATCAGTTGTACATGATTGTCAACGTCTCTCAAAGTTGTATCTTTATTTTGATTTAATTGTTTAGCATTCTGAGTAACTGCTTTGAGGCCATCTTGTAATTTGCTTTTGCATTCATTGGCAGCTTTCTCCAATTCTGCTGAAGTTTCTTTAAATGCTTGAAAAGCTTTAGAAATGCTGATTATTTTGTGATTTCCTTCCAACTCCTTGTGGTCAGTAATTGTACAATGCATGCATATTGGAGTTTTACAATCTGTGCAGTAAAATTCCAAAGGTTTGCTGTGAAGCAAACACTTCGGCGGATGTAGTAAAGTCATCTGTGAAGGGGTCATTGATCGCACATCCTCCACTGAATGTAGCTTGTGGTTGGCAAAGAGTCGAAAATCTTTATGAAGGTCACTACAAGTAGAGCACAAGTACTGTTTGCAATCTTGGCAGTAATATTCTGGCTGTCCTTTTTTACAAACACATTTTATCTGATCTTTTTTAGAAAATTGTTTAATAGTTTCTAATAAGTTATTTAAAAAGGTATTTGGTGGAAGCTTCCGAAGCCCGCCCTCTGGAATGGGATATGATTTTGAACAGGTTGGACAAGTCAGCTTACCCTTCTCCTTAACCCAATCTTCCAGACATGTCGAACAGAAACTATGAAGGCAGTTGAGAGATTTAGGATCTTGAAGTCTCTTGAAGCATATGGTGCACTCAAGGACATTCTCATCAACATTTTCCAAAAACTGATTTAGCTCACTGGTAGCCATCTTGAACTAATCCTGTGAATTATAAATTTTTTTTTTGAGCTGGTTTTGTACAGGGTAATAATAAAGATATAAAATAATAAGTTTATTTAGGGAGCCTCGCAAAATAAAGCAACGCGTATACCCGTCTACAACGCGTGGTTGGGGATTAAAATCTCTTCGCGTTGCCGACGAGTGGTTCAAGATACTGATCAAAAATGTTGGACGATTCCATTTCGCGAAATTAGGGTTCGTTTTCCGACGTTTTTGTTCTACTTGTTTGCGTCGGTTTATCTCGTGATTTTGATGTACAGTAGTGTGAATTAATTTTAATACTATATCCTGTCATTTGTTATTGAGCTATTCTGTAAAATTTAAAACCGAAATGACGAATACCAAGACTTGAAACCCAATGAAATTTCCTATACACTTTTATACTGTATTGTAATCAGGCCAAACTCAGGTTTTTGCCATGAATATTGACGGGATAAACGCAATTTAATGCCAGTATATTGCTTTTTCTAGAACTATTCATAGGAACATTCCCACGCTCTGCTTCTATGGAAATACAGACTGAATCAAAGTGTATGTGTCATTGATCATAGCTCAAACCCTTTGTTATAACCAGGCCAAACTCATGTTGTTGCCATGAGCATGGAGGAATAAATTCGTAGTGACAGGATAAATGCAATTTAATGCCAGTACCTGCTTCTTCTAGAACTTATTTATAGGAAAAGTCCCATGGTTCTGCTGCTATGGAAATTGACTATTAAGGGGCATTGATCTTGCTGCGGGCCGAGTTATGCATAGCCGTACCCTTTGTACGGCGCCCAGTGATAACGACTCGACGTTACCATGGAAAAGCATAGAATAAACTAAGAAAATATCAGTCTCTTAATTTTTGTGTGCAATTAAATCTTGTATTTATAATTTTTATTATTTTTTAAAAATTTTTTATTATTATTATTATTTTTTTTATTAGTCTCATTTTCAATTATATTTTATATTTGTTATATATATTTGAAAATGGATTTGGTACGATACAAATAAATTAATTACAATAAAGACAACAAGGAAGTGACAAACAGAAATTAAAAATCAAACAATAACAGCTCATTCAGTAGAACATAAATTATAGTTAATTAGCGTAAACAGTTTATTACATGAACATAGGCCTAATTAGTGATCAAGATCTACTGTGTGTGTGTACAACAGTTGCTTGTATATGCTTGTATGATAATCAGATCTAAACACAATACTTTTATTTAGTGGTTTTTTTTGTTTGTTTTTTTTTCTCATTTTGGAAGCTTAACAACAATAATTTATGCCAAAAAATGTCTACCGTATCCGAAAACGCCATTCCTCTACACCCAGGCCCAATGTCTGTTTTCAAAATGACCTACAGAGAATGAATGAAAATAAATGGGGGAAAATAATGCCACCCTAGCTTAGCCAACTGCACTAAATTCTGATATTCATCGTATATGTTGAGTATTTATTGGCTGTCACTGTACTTTATTATCAATAGGACTACAAATAGTAGGCCTATTGTACACTTATTTTTGATATAGGCCTACCATAATATATTTGAAATGCAAGGTTATTCCCAACTATTATATCGGAACAAATTATAGACAATAAATCAATGGATAGAAAAAGCAATTTAAAGAATGAAATAATGATAATATGTTAAGAGATCGTAATTCAGTAAATATCCCATAGCCCATTGAGTACAGGACCAGAGTCAAGCGTCTAACTTTTACTGTGATAGAACATAAACTGGGCATTCAGACTGTGTTCTCGGCGCATGTTCTCAGCACATAATGTTCTCGGCACACATCATTTTTTGTAGTCTGAACGTGTGCTAATGGAATTTATGTCGAGCACAGAATGTTCTAGCTAGAACCCAGTTGAACCACGTTCTCGGAACAAAATGTTTTCGAACTACGACTCTGGAATGAAGTCTGAACGTGTGCCAAGCATAAAATGTTATAACTGGGCAAGCTTCAGTGACGTGACCTGACCTGCTTTGACATTCTTCCGAGGCGCAATGTACACATGTTAGGGCAAATATAGAAAATTATTAGATTATCGCTCCCGCAAGCGTCAAAAATTTGGGAAATATTGATGCGGGAATAATTTTTTTTCCCCGCATCTATTATTTCAACAGCATAAAAATAACAATGCCATTTTGTGACTTTAAATACATTTTCTTTAAAAAACTATAAAATTAAACCTGTTTTTATACAATATTTACTATTACAGACCAAATATAAACAGTCCTCTCCCTCATTGATAAAAACAAAGGCGAAATAGGCCTAATCTATTGTTCCAATTAAAAAAAACCGCCCTTCATCATTTTTTTAGATCATAAGAGTGATAATCTAATAATATTTTCTATGTGCTTTTATAATACAGCAGCAGTACTACTGTTCTCTTCATTAATTTATGCTGTAGGCCTAAATGTTTTGGAACAAAACAAAATTCTGAAAACATGTTCTGACAGAGGAAGCACATGGAGTGCAGTCATTGAATTGAATTGTGTAGTTGAAGTTTGGAAAGAAGGGAGATAGAAGCACAAAATACCAAAAGGTCTGGGAATAAGCAACTTTTCCAAAAGGTATCCGACAATCTTGGGATTTCCATGAAGACCCTGGGATCGTATAAGAGACAAATTTAATAAAATGGAAACAAAGTTAGGCCTACAGTGACTCTGAGCTCCTCTCAAAATGTTACACATGCATAAATGCCAAGAACATGGTTTTATAATCTGAATGATCGTATTTTAAAAGAACCGTTCGTTCGGTGTGGTATGTGAACATGTGCCGAGAACATAATGTTACGATAACATTTTATGCCGAGTACTGTACATAATCTGAATGCGCCCTAGAGTATGTCAAAACCACAGGCCCTACACTTCCAGCCGACGATGCAGTACACTGCAAGGAAGACGTTCCAAGTCCACTTGATACGTTGTGGCGTACAAACAATTGAAAACTACTTTATACATTACCAGTGCGTTTTATAAATGAAATTAAAATCCCTGTAGTAAAATAACATAGTCATTTGGTACATTCAAGCGTTTAAAAACGATTTAATGATTATACATTTTAAATTTAATTATTTTGAAAAATTATTATAAAATTAATAACCCATATGGAATGGTAGAGTCCATGGTTAATCAACGACACAACAAAACATGTGCTTCGCTGTTTGAAAAGGGGTGAAAGCAATTCATTGAACAGCAATCTAGAGAAAACACGGAGAAAACAATATTTTACAGTATACAATACCTTTTTTAAAGAGCCTGATAATCATATATAATAAATATATTCTTTTACACTAAACTTCGAGATTAATCAACATTGAAATAGAATAGAGAGTCTAGGTTTGTGCCGCATCAAAACATGTGTTTCATCGGTAGAAAGGGGTGAGAGCAGTGCATGTAACTGCTAGCTGGAGAAAATTTTTTTTGGTTTTTTGAAACGTTTCTCGTCACATACAATGGATATACTGTTCCACCAAAGTTCCAGATTAATCAATATTAATATAGATAACATATAGGCCTAGGACAGCTGCTCACATTTATATCAGATAAAGGTACTAATATGAAGTTCAATAATTCTTTTTTTTGTATTTCGCTAACACTGAAGGAAGTGTACCCTATCTACGTTCATGATCGCATGTAGGCCTACTGTAGACCGATATCTGTCTGTCGTCCTAGACAGTTTTATTTAATAATCTTAATTAATACTAAGACGATATAAGAAATGATAATTTTAAAGACTAACTGTAAAAAAGATATAATTAGGCCTAACAAAAATTCATAAAAATTGCCTGTTTTCGATTTTTAATTTTACTCCGTAATTTTTCTGAGTAAGCCAAAGCCTAGGCCTATCAATGGAGGTATATTATCTATGTCCTAGGCCTCTTCTAGTTTTATATTTCTGCTGTCTGTTGGTTTTAATCGTAATGGTGACGATAATCTCGATAAATTATTAATGTAATTCTCAGAAATATAACGTGAGCTTGCGTTACATCCAATAGGGTTTATTTTTATACGAGACGTTTTTGTTTGTGTTAATTGGGTTTTTACACTAAGCCTGTTATCAGTTCCCCACTACGAAGTGGAGTAGCCCAGGAAAATAATCCCAACGCGTGGCCAACTATGGGATTAAACTGCCTTTAATCGCATCGCGTGGTCCGCTCGTATACGCGTTGCTTTATTTTGCGAGGCTCCCTTATATTATGATGGGCTAGACCCCTTTTATTCAAACTATAGGACTATAGGGTTGCCAAGATATTTTGCTGGGTTTGCTAGACGTTTTTTGCTGGGTTTCGGACAGTACCAGCATGAAGTTAAAATTTTTAATTTTAATGTTGACAGATCTGATCTTTGGTGGTGGTGGAAGAGCAATGGTGATGAACAGCAGTGATAGATGATGGTCAGCGATGTTGATGATTAGTGTTGGTGATGGTAGGTGATGGTTAGAGTTGATATGTGGTGTTTAGTGTTACAGTAGGTAGAAGTTAGTGTGTGTGATAGGTGGTGGTTTTGTTGGTGGCAATGCCATAGCCAGCTATTGAGACAATTTGGACAGTCCCACACAATATTTCTAATTGGTCCACAAAGAATGGATCCAAATTAAATTATGCAATTTTGTACATAAATGAATCCACTTTTTGTCCATATATTCTCATATTTAGCCTAAATATGTACAAGAGTCCAGATTTTTCATATTTTTGCATAAATGGGGTCAACTTTTAAGAAAATAGGTTTCATTTTCTCAAAGAATGCAGATAATGTAGTACAGAATAATTTTAAAATAATTTTACTATGAAGTACAGTGAGAACTCAAATTGGACGGTTGTTGACAGAATTTTCTTTTCATCACTTTTTGAGAATTGGTTGAGCCAATGGACCTAGGACATAGAAATTACAACTGCTAAAAAAACAAATTAAAAATGTAAAATAAATAGCATTGGTATATGTAGGATGCAGCAGTTGATATTAATTTTGAATGAAGTTATTTGCAGTCAAAAGCTTGTATTATGTTTACACCATGAAGTGACAGTGCCGTTGTCTTGCACTCACATCATATTCCTTGGTGTCAAAATAAAAATCATAAAAAGTACATTAATATTAGGGTAAGGACCATTGAAAAAGAATGTGTAAGTTTTTTTCAGCTGACAAAATAATGTGATCTCAAATTGTTGAACTTATGGCCTGCAGGAACACACCTATGAATATTAATATGGATACGCCTTGGGGTAAAAATGTTTACAGTAGTTATTTTAATGAGTAATTTCAATTATGAAAATACTTGTACAGGTATTTGTATGAGGGAGGGGACCACAGAACCTTAATAAAATACATTCATAAATCTTTTTTCAGCTGATCAAGTAATATGATGTATAATGTTGATTTTATGGCCTGTAGCAACACACCTAGAAATGTTAGATATGACATACTTAGGCATACATCTGTTTGAACAGTTCACATTCATGGACACTCAAATAATTAAGTTATTTATTGGATGTATCCTACTGAACAACATTTAAATTAATGAGATATTTACCTTAAAATACTCTTCAACCAGTGGTGCGGCACATGTAAAATGCCTCCAGACAATAGAAGTGGGTTTTTCCACATTTATCTTTAGTCATTTGACATAGGGCGTAGTTGGTGTGTTTGTATGTGCAATGAACCATGACGTTATGAAGTGAGACATGAAACTTTGAACTCTTGTAAAGTTCAATAGCCATATACTTGTATTGATTGAAGTCAGACTTATTTACTGTCTTTTTTCTTTTTATATATATATATATTTTTATATATTGTTCTGATTTTTTTTCCTTCTTTCCCGTTTTCCAAGGTTTTTGCACAGAGTTTTGCTCACTTTTCAGGCCTTGAAATTCTTCAAACTTTGTTTGTTTTGAAAACCATATCAATATATGCATGTCGTCACAGATGGACGTGTTTTTTGAATAGTGCGCGGTTACCGTGTCTTGGAATGCAGCATTGAATTTATATTGGTACTGGTCTCGGAGCAAGTCGCTCTAGTCGCTGAATGATATTGGTAAAGGTGGATCTGAATAGTCGCTACTTTAAGGGCTAACCTAGTTGCTCTATTGAGTTTTATAGAATTAGTATGGAGGTTGCAACCGCAGCCAAAAGGCAACGGCAGCTATCGTCACTTGATAGTTCGGTTGAGGAGGCACCTGTGAAGGATAGAGATAAGAAAATATCAACCATTTTGAATATGCTCACTGAAATGTCGAGCGATATAAAGGAGGTGAGAGACAAGCTTGAAAAAGTAGAGGCAGATAATTTGATTCAGCTAAATGAAATAAAGAATCTTAAGGAAGAAAATAGAGAAATAAGAGAGAGAGTTGGTATTGTGGAAGCGAGTATGGAAAACATGGATATTGGGATCGAAGATATAAAACACGAGTTAACTCTTAAGGCAAGCTCCAGTGATTATGAAAGACTAGAAAACACGATTGAAAATAATACGGGCAGTAGCGGTATGCGAGCTGAATTAGAGAAACTGCTGGACAAGGTGGATGATTTAGAAAACCGGTCAAGACGGAACAATGTTATATTTTATGAAATTCCAGAGGAATCCGAAGGAAAGAACTGCAAAGAATTTATGGAGGGGTTTGTCCAGAATGGAATAGGATGCGAGGTGGAAATAGAAAGAGCGCATAGAATTGGTGCACGTAAGTCAAAAAACGCAAAACCCAGACCCA
>NW_022685291.1:2513030-2520575 GCF_011630105.1 Anneissia japonica
GTATATATATTTCTTTTTTTTAATAATTTGTTTATTTGTATTAATTCTTGTGAATCATTTGTATTTTACATGAATATTTATGTTTGAATGAGATGTGGTGGAACAATAAAGGTGGTTATGGCCACATAAAATAAAAATAAAAAAATATATGCATATTAAATAATATATGAGGTCATTCTATATAATTTGATTATTAATGAATAGGTAATTACACTTTTATTTTTAATGCAATTTTCTTTTTCTAAAGCAATTCAAACTAGTTATAGCTATAATATACACAAAAATTACCATAAAATTCATGACAAATTTTCACCCTCAACTTATAATATTAATGACGGTAGATAAACTAAAAATTCTCTGACCTCTGCAGGACCAGATTCACCCTCGCTATTCCTATTCAGCCTTATAGTTCTCCACATCTCAATGATGTCTAGTTACTTTTCATGTCTTTAATTTTTTGTCATAATTTCTTTAGTATGATTTGGTTTTTGCTTTTCATGTGTATTTACTTCATACTTTTTTAGGGGTCAAGTGTACAAACAGTACTCTTCTTCGGTACCCCCTCCCTCCCCTCTGAAAGTGTACGCAAAACCATTCACAATTTTTTTGTTAAGTCAACTAAACTTTGTACTAAAGTTACATAAATATACATATTATATCTATAGTAGCATTCTAATTGGTTATAAAAATCTATTTTGAATATTGCATGTTATTTTGATTCAACATTTTCATGCATATGTAAAGTGTGCAAATTTGTTTACCCCCTTCCCCTAGCGTACTGTTTGTACACTTGTGAAAATGTGAATAATTGTGAAAAATTTCAACATCACTTAATGATTTAAAAATATTTTTGTAATTTCTATATCGCTGCTTGTTATGGCAATGAGGATAAGCCTTATGTTATATTTACAGATATACCTAATAATTAAGTCTTCTTTTACTATTATTATATCAACCAATCTTTTCCCCTCCCAAAAAGGAATATGTTCAAGCAGTTGATAATCAGCCTCCATTCCCCATGTCGTACTCATTATTATGCCTCTGTAAGAGTGCCATGAAATAGAAAGTAGAAAACTGGGTACCATTTATGCTCGAATAAGCGCCGCTCGTAAATAAGTGCCGCACCAGACATGATTATCTTTGCTGAGTACTGCTCTCGAATAAGTGCCATGGCGCTTCATTTTGAGTGAATAAGCGCATTATACATGGTAATAAATAAATACAATGTATTCAGCGTTCAAATAAATAAATAACACAATGAAGACAAGCATATCTTTATAAACGTTTATTTACAATGATGTAAGGCCTATGATAGGCCTACCGAACTATGGGAATATGTGAGATTGGTAAAAATAGGAACAATGAAATATTGGTGTGAATAAGGACACACCAATATTTTTTTAATAAGCGCCGCTCTTGAATAAGACTCCGCTTTCGAATAAGCGCCGCACTGAAGTCTCCAAAAATTTTATAAGCACCGCAGCGCTTATGCAAGCATTTGTGGTATATACCATTTCCATCCTAATATGACTACCCACATGTGTATCAGCCTGGTCACTGGATAAGGTAATAAACCCCTCTTCCATATTTACATGACCTTTGGGGTCCTTCTGACCTGGAAGCAAAAGTATGACAAGGATCTCACTTAATTTGTTTAAATGTATAAAATACAGTATTTCAGATAAAATTAAAAGTAAAATTAATTAGATATATTTGTAGAACTCTATTAAATACATGTTTCCTGTTTTAAATTTGTTTTTTTAGGTTATTCAACTTAAAAGCTGTATGACTGTTGTTTCCAGGATAGAAGAGCAAGAGATACAAGTGAAAAAATACATAAGGAAGATGAACATGAAGCGTGGCCACATGTAGTGCCACTTTAAGCATTCTTTCTCATCTTGTAAGTTTATTGTATATCTTTATTTTTTTTTCCATCTGACAAAAACAGGCCTGATGTTGCTGATAATTGCGGCCAAGTCACACAAAGGAAATGAAACTTCGGGGCTGGAAAATAGGAAAAAAATTATTATTCTGACTAACAGTCAAATATTGTCTGTACATACTTGCCATACCGATGCTTTATTTTATTCCAAATATAAAAATAATAATAATAATAATAATAATAATAATAATAATAATAATAATGGACATTATTAAGGCACAGGTATCTGCATGGTGCACTCATGGTGCCAGAGAAAAAAGTGACCAAGTCAGGCCTCTATTTACTAAGCTCCTGTTTGTTTTCTTTTCGTATTCTAAATCACTTGCTTCCTTTATCCTCTCTCCATATTTTGTCCTTTTTTTTTTTTGGGACCCAGTTGACAAGCCTCGTTCTCGAATACCGAGTTCCTAAATTAAGTGACGTCACCATCAATGTGGTCTCCCATCCCACTATTTTATATTAATAAATACATGTTTCATCCCCGCACCCCCGCTTTAAAGAATATATCAGAAACCCTTTCATATCATAAATCGTGACCAAATCATGTATTTTTTCAACTTTCATTGCAAAAAGATAAAGAAATCGAAACATAATGAAATGAATTTTAGTGATTATATAATAATAATATAATACCGGTAATTGTTTTTTAAAATGGAAAAACCCTGTGGCACCATATTGGTGTTTTTCACAAGGCTGTTTTTGCAAGAAGATACATATAAAATGTAGAAACTACAATATAAAAATACAAATTAAAATACATATTGTACAAAAAAAAAGTAAAATTTAAAATGATAAAGACTAAAAAGTGATGTCATGACAATGTAGAACAGTTTAAAGTTTTTTGTTCATTATTTAAGATATTTAATCTTGTCAGTTATTTATTAGTCTTTTAAAAGTATAAACATTAGAAGCAGTTGTTGTAAATGTAAAATGTTTCATATATACAGTAGAACCTCGTTTTTACGTACCCCAGTTATACGAACCCTCGGTTTTACGTACGCCTCGTATCGACGATGACGTCATCAAAAACCCCGAAAATATTCAAAACAAACGGCCCTTTTCAGAGCAACCATAAGTAAAAAGACTATAACAATAAACTATAACAATAAACAAGCCATAATGCAACATATTTTCATTAAACAGCAACATTGATTGAGTCTAATACTGGGTTGTTATAATCTAAAACCATGTGAACTACCAATGGTGCTCAAAGTAATTGCTTTCCTCCTTAGCTTCGTGTGGCACACCATGGAAAAAATTGTCTGGTCAAATTTTCTACACGAAGCTGAGTAGGCATAGTTTCGTACACGAACGCTAATTGGTTGGCTTGCCCAGTGCAGTGCACATGGTTGCTGTTTCATGTACACAAACGCTAATTGGTTGAATCGCCCAGTGCACATGGGTTTAGTTTGTCTCAACAGGCCCAGACAACACTGCCACAGCTCTGTTGTTTAGAATAGGCACGAAGGGGAATTCCCAAGTAATACCTTTGTCGTATAGGTAATCTTACAATATTTTCATGTTCTTTAGTTAAATAAAATATATAAAGTGATGAATTAATACACTAGACGCATGGTTTTATTTGAACACTTTATTATGACATCGTAAAGTGATGAATAAAAACACTAAACACATGGTTTTATTCGTAGGCCTAGAGGCTAGGTCTAGCCTAGCTAGGTAACATCGTTCGTTCATACATACGTATATTGAGCGTTAAGTACGTATTAGGTCAAAGGTTACCACAAATTTAACCCAACCTCTATTTTACGAATCCCCCGATTAACGTACGCCCTCCGGTCCCGTACCGTACGTAAAATTGAGGTTCTACTGTATGTTCACGTTCATGAAACTGGTTTCTTAAGAAGGATGGTGCTAAATTATTCATTATCTTATACATTGTTACTGCTTCATTGATATACTGTTTCTTTTTTTTTTTTTCTAAATTTGGCGCCTCTTGTGCCTGAACTGGAATCATATCTGGACTTTCGAGTTATTATTTTTGCTGCTCTAATTTGTAGTACAATTAGAATTCTGAGTAAATTGTTGTAACTGCCATCTAATACAATAATATGTAAGAACATTAATAATAATAATAAAAATAGTAATAATAATTATAATAGTAATAATAATAATAATAATATATAATTAATGCTTGCGGTACACCACGTAGATAGTTCTGAAAAGAACTGTTGTTGTTGGTTGAGAAGGATAATAATCATAATAATAATAATAATAATAATGATAACATTATATAGGATTAAATATGCCAACAATTAAGATGCTAAGTAAAATGTCATCGAATACTATATGGGGTAATTCATAAGAACAACATTAATAATAATAATGAAGATAATAACATTAATAAGCCTACAGTTGAAAAGTTGAATAAATTATATTAACATTCATCAAAATATTTAAAGTATATTTTTAAAAGGTAATTGTTACCACAAGCATTTTTTTAATTGAAAATTCATAGCTAACATGAACATTACTGTAAACTACAGAATGACAATAATTGAAAATAATTATTCAAAAAGAATATTTCCTAGGATAATTATATATATATTTTACAAAACTACCCAGTAATACATTTAAAATGTGGAGATATAAATTACAAAAATGTGATTGTTGACAGAATTATTCTTGTCTCTTCACATAATTCTCAGCCATACATGAGTTGATTCAACATAAAAATAATGTAATTGTTTTTATATTGAATTTATAATAAAAGTAATGAAAATGAAATTAAATGGAAGTATGTTTAATAAATAAATATACACAATGAGTATGCAATGGATCTGACTCAATACATTTTTTCATTTAATATTAAATAATATACATGTTTGTTGGTATTCCTAATATGGTTTGTGATTCAGTAGATGAAAAATGCAACATAAACAAGTGAGCAGTATCATCATCATCAAAATTAATAAGTTTATATAGTTTGGTAATCACAACTGCAAATTTATATGAGTGATATGAAATAATATATGTAGGTATTCACCTGTAAATTAATAATTATGAAAAGACCACACAACAACAATAGCAACCAGTTGACTATCAATTTTTAATAATTGAATATTTTTACAGTTTTGTCACCATAATTTGCTACTGCAAGTCTCCTTGGATGATGTGAAATTACGGATAATCCCCTTGGACTTTTGATTTTATCTTCTGGTTTATCAATTCTTTTCATGAAAGATCCATCACTACTGAATAGCTGTAGTTTGTGGTGACTTGATATAATGATGTTGTCATCCTCATCAACTACTACTCCATGTGGATACATCACCTTACCATCTTCAACTCCTGATTCAACAAGGACTTTCAGGAACTGTCCCTCATTATTAAATAACTGTAGTCCTTGATTTTGAGAATACAATATGAGGCAATGTCCTTGATTTGTAAGAGTTACATCACAGACTCCACTTATTTGACTGTGTTTGTTCTTTGACCCTATCTGCTTGTTCACATTGTCATTATCAAAGTCAAACATGTAGACATAGTCTGAATTAAAGTCTCCAGCATACACAACATTTGATGCCTCATGCACATGGATACCATATGGACTTGATAGTACTCCCTGACCAATTGATTTGATCACCTGACCATTCATATTGCATACTTTGATGGTATTATTATTACCCAAATCACTGAATGCTATGTTACCACTCTTCATTTTGAACATTTTGAAAACCTGTACACCCTGCGGTAGCATAACCTTACCAATATATTCTCCCGATTGCTTGTACTTGAATATTACATTTGTAAGACATGAAACCAGCAAGCAACCATCTTCACACTTAACTACATCGTAAACATTAACATTGTTTATTATTTTAATGGTATTTACTAGTCCTTCCTTCTCTACTTTCACTATCACTGGTGACTGCTTGATTGGTTCGCTGCTGGCGCTCACATCTAATTTACAAATACCTGTACTGGTGCATTTTCCTGTCACAAAATAATCTCCATTGTCATCTTCCTGAACTTGAATGATGCTGGTTTCTCCTGTTGGCTGTGTCCAAGTTGCCTTCAGTTGATTTGCATGTATTTTACATTCGTCTGCTTTTATTATTTTGACAACAATTGTCTGACCTTGTAATGCATATTCCACTCCCTTCAATGTCAGGTGGTCTGCTGCTCCCTGTGATACATACCCAATATCACATTGTTGCAATGAATCAAACAGATTCTCATTGATAACAAATTTAATTTGTCCATTATCATCTGGCTTTGTTTTTGGCAATTCATTGATTCTCTCCTTCAGTGCTGTAATTAATCTTTCACCTGACTGCATTGCTGTTGCTTCATCACTCTGCAAAAGCTGATTAAGAAAACTGAGTTTTGTATTTATATCAGATATTGTTGTTTTCAGTTCATCCATTTGTACATCATTTACCTTCTTTTTCTTTTTGTATATTGTCTCTACTTCATTTTTAATTTTGTCTCCATTTTCTTTGATTTTCTTTATCATCAGTTGTACATGATTGTCAATATTTCTCAAAGTTGTAGCTTTACTTTGTCCTAATTTTGTAGCAATCTGAGTTACTGCTTTGAGGCCATCTTGTAATTTGTTTTTGCAGTCACTGACAGCTTTTTCTAGTGTTGCTGAAGTTTCTTTAAATGTTTGAAATGCTTCTGAAATGCAGATCGGTTTGTGTTTTCCTTCCCATTCTTTGTGGTTCATAATTGTACAATTAACACAGACTGGAGTTGTACAATTTACACAGTAAAATTCCAAAGGTTTGCTGTGAAGCAAACACTGCGGCGGATGTAGTGAAGCTTTCTGTATTGTGCTCATTGATCGCAAATCCTCCACTGAATGTAGCTTGTGATTTGCAAAGAGTCGAAATTCATGATGATATTCACTACCAGTAGAACACAAGTACTGTCTGCAATCCTGGCAATAATATATTGCTGCTTCTCTTTTTTTACAAGCACATTTTATTTGATCTTTTCCAGAAAATTGTTCAATAGTTTCTAATAAGTTATTTATAAATGTATTTGGTGGAAGCTTCTGAAGCCCGCCCTCTGGAAGTCGGTATGATTTTGAGCAAGTTGGACAAGTCAGCCTACCCTTCTCCTTAACCCAGTCTTCAAGACATGACAAACAGAAACTATGGAGGCAGTTGAGTGACTTAGGCTACGGTCACACTAGCGTTTCAAGCCTGGCTTGACTCACCGCGGGTGAGATTTTCGTAATGTGACCGCATCTGCCCCGACTCGCACCTGGCGTGACCTCGATCTCAATCTACCTATCTCGATCCCGGCTCAGCACCCATATTGACCCTGGATTGACCCTGGCGTGACCGAGATTGACATTTCCTCGTCGGCTGTCGACCAATCACAGTCGATGACGCCGTTGCATTTAGAAGTTCTTGAATAAAAAAACCCTTCATGTGTGTTTAATCAAGACGCAATCATTACTTTTCATAAAAGTTAATTCAAATTTTAATTAATAATAATGCGATAGATTTGGAGCGACCAGGAAACTGCTGACCTGGTAGATTTGTGCGGCCAACCCGAGCTGAGAGACCGGATAGAAAATAAAAAAACAAACAACAAAACGGGAATTTTTGGCGTGCTTGCTGACAGATTAG
>NW_022685291.1:2520617-2522497 GCF_011630105.1 Anneissia japonica
GGCATTGCGAGCCCAATACAAGCTGATAAAAGATCAGTTGAAGAAGAGTGGTTCGGGCACGTCTGGTGTAAAATCTTTGATTGCGATCCACCCAATCACACACGCGTATATCGAATCCCGTGAAACAGAGTTGGCCAAACTCTCTCTCTACGGCTCTGCTGTTTTGACTTTCATCCAACTAGTGTGACCGACCCAGAATTTCGAGCCTGGCTTGAAATCTCACCCGCGGTGAGTCAAGCCAGGCTTGAGACGCTAGTGTGACCGTAGCCTTAGGATTTTGAAGTCTCTTAAAGCAAATGGTACACTCGAGGACCTTCTCATCAACATTTTCCAGAAACTGATTCAGCTCACTGGTCGCCATCTTGTGAAATTAAATCCTGTTAATTATAAATTATTTGTATGAAGTACAGTGTTGTATATGGTAATAATTGACATACAAAATTATTATTATTTTATTTTGATAATGATGGGCCAAACTACTCTGGTGGTGGTGGCTGCTATTGTGGTGGCAGTGACTAGTATTAATGGTGGTAGGTGATGGTTAATGTTGGTGGTGGTAGGTATGGTTAGTGGTGGTAGGTGGTGGTTATGTGTTGGTGGTGGTAGGTGCAGACCTGTCAACCCGTGCGCATTCGCCATAAGTCTTACGCTTTCCAATCAAATCTTACGGTTTTAGGCAAACACCGGCAAAACGTATGCTTAATCTAAAATTTGAGTAAAGTTTGTTTCTTTTTCAATTTGTAATAAATTTTACTATAACTAACATCCATTATTATAACATTCTACCTTCATGATCATATGGTCCTCTGGGCAAGGACTTCTGGCTATCGCTCGCCATTAATATCGACTAAAATAGTCATCACTGGTCCTTCTGTAGCTATGTGCGTGGCCTTTGAATACACAGTCGTTCCCATGATCTAAACTGAATTGCATGTTGAATTTTAAAGAATGTGACTGACTCAGTGTCAGACAATACATTAAACTGAGATTTTACAGAGAATCTGATACAAAAAAGGTGTAACATAAGAAGGGAGGATACCTTTCATTCGATATCTTTCGATAAAAACAGTATCTGAGATCATTATAAACTCACTAATATCGATTAAATATGCCAATTAAGCCAAAGCCTTCGGCCCTTGGACTCCGACCGGGAGCCCTTGGCAGCCCCCTGGTCCACCAGCCACTATTCATGCCTTCAGCACCCGATCTTACTCTTTGAATGTTCTCAAGGTTGACAGGTGGTTGTTATTGTGTTGGTACTGTGATTGTTAGTATTGGTGGTGGTAGGTGATGGTTAGCGTTGGTAGTGGAAGGGGATGGTTAGTGTGGGTGGTGGTAGGTGTTGGTAGGATGGTTAGTGTTAGTGGTGGTGGTAGGTGATGGTTAGTGTAGGTGGTGGTGTTGGTACGATGGTGGTTATTGTTTGTGTTAGTACTATGATGGCTAGTTTTAGTGGTGGTAGGTGGAGGTTATTGTTGATTGTGGTGGGTGGTGGTAGAAGATGGTTAGTGTTGGTGGCGTTAGGTGATGGTTACTGTTGGTGGTGGTAGGTGATGTTTTTTATAGGTGGTAGTA
Organism: Anneissia japonica; assembly: GCF_011630105.1. Taxonomy (NCBI): domain Eukaryota; kingdom Metazoa; phylum Echinodermata; class Crinoidea; order Comatulida; family Comatulidae; genus Anneissia; species Anneissia japonica. Next base: position 2,522,193 of record NW_022685291.1, read on the forward strand.
GGTAATGATATACTGTTGGTTGTGGTAGTTAGTGTAGGTGGTGTTAAATGATTGTGTTGGTGGTGGTAGGTGATTGTGTTGGTGGTTGTAGGTGATAGATAGTATTGGTGGTGTTTAGGTGATAGTATAGTGTTAGTGGTGGTAGGTCATGGTTAGTATTGGTGGTAGGTGATGATTAGTATGAGGCGCCATCTGTTAACTTATTATTTAGCAAAAATAACATGGCTTTTTACGTTATATATTTATATATTATTTTATATAATATATAATATTTTATATAATATATAATATTTTATATAATATAT
>NW_022685291.1:2525904-2530228 GCF_011630105.1 Anneissia japonica
TATTATATAAAATATTATATATTATATAAAATATTATATATTATATAAAATAATATATAAATATATAACGTAAAAAGCCATGTTATTTTTTGCTAAATAATAAGTTAACAGATGGCGCCTCATAGATTAGTGGCTTTTAAATTGATACCTTTTTTCCTAAAACGTTTACATGTTACATCACTTTATTTGCCATAAATTAATTCAAAATTCCAAGAGAACGAACTGTCATGCAAGTTTCAAACTGTCATGTAAATCTCAAAACACAGCCTATTTATTAAACCAATTACAGTATATTAATTAAACTAAAGACTAGATGAAATTCTTCAAAGTTCCAAAAGAACAGTTATCTTATCAATGTTATAAAGTAAAGTATAGATTTATTTATTTATTCGAACATACACCTTCGGAACGGTGGCACTCAATGGAATTGGTGTGTTCACAAAAGCAAGTCAAATAGAATAAAAATGTAATAGAAAAACGGTTAATTAATTAGAAATAACTTTATACTACAGCATTCACAAAAACTATACTGGTAATTGAACAAAATAAATTCAGTTTTTCAAGAATGCATTTATCTACTACTGTACAAAGTAATTTTTCAATAATTTTACTAACTAGAGCAGGTAGAGGAAGAACTGAAATTCGGTGGTAGTTGCCAGGATTTTCTTTTGATCCGTTATTGAAAATTTGTTTGAACTCTGGCATGCTTAAATAGGCTAGAAAACTTATAGTTGTTTAAAAAAAAATGTAACAGTATTGAAATATAGCGGGTGCAGCAATTTTTTGCAGGCAGCTAATTTTCAGCCACAAGTTTATAATGTTTACTTTATCAACTGTATTACAGCGCCTTTGTCTTGCACTCTCATTTACCGTATATTCCTTGGTGTCAAATTCTTTAACTAAACTAATGAGTAATTGTAAAATAACAATTATGAAAATACAGTATATCATTTGTTAAGTTATTTAAGATATCTAAAGTACCTAAAAAATGAAATATTTACCTTTAGTTTAACCACACACAGCACATAGAAAGTGTCTCAATGGAATGTGTGGGTTTTTCCAAGGTCATGTGACCTGGTATAGGCTTGTGCTTGTTTCTTTGTGTGTGCAATCAAGCGTGACTTGCAGTAATGTTGAACTGTTGTAAAGTTCAATACACATTATCCAGGTCAAGATTTGAGTACTATCTGAAAACAATTTACAATGTGGGACGATAGTGATTGTTAAGTCATTGTGCATTCAATTCTTCAGAGACATATTTTGAAAAAAAAAAATTATTTTTTTTCCCTAGATAATCACTATCAATGTGGAGTTTTATTCCTTTTATTTTCTTAATCACTTTTCCTTCCTTTTGTTTTCCTTCTCTCTTCCCTAAATTCTTCCTCTCCCCTTTTCTTTCTCTTCCTCATTGTCCATCTCCTCTAATCCTTCCTTCCCTATTTGCTGTCAATGTCTTCTCTATTTCTCTTCTGTCTTCATATTTTGCATTATCTCTACTTTAATCTTTTTACTATCGATCTATTTAATCTCCATCTCTTCTTATTTGCTTCTTTTTCTGTATTTTCATTCATGTTCTTAATGCTCTCTTCCTTTTCTTTAATTTTTTTCTTAATGCATTTAACTAATTTCTTTCCTGTTTTTTAATTTGATTGGATGTCCTGCACACTATCCAACAGCCCCATTCACATTTTGCATAATCAATTTTAACACAATAAAAATAATATTTATTATTATTTTTGTGCATTAAATTATTTTTTGTTGTTTTAACTGTTTTAATATTTAATTGTTTTGTATAAAGTTAAAAAAGAAAAACTATAAGTGTAATTAATTATATAAATTGATCAATGTCTTATGTGTTTGTATTTTAAATTTTTATTTAGGTTAATCAACCGAATAGTTAGAATAATAGCCAGATATGCATGAAGAAAATTCAGCTACAGATACCAAGTCATTTGGCAGAGATCTACATGGAGGGGTGCCTGGCCATATTGAGTGCCACATTTCATTTCACAAGTATGTTGTAGATCATTATTTTTTTAGTGTACTGTACATTGTTACTGATATTTTTATTTTTATTTTGAAATACTGATTTATTGTCAAATGTATTTTTATCCTGTAATTGACACGTATGCTGTTGGGTGAAGATGAAATAAAAATTAAAATAATATAAATAAATTTTATTTCAATCTTAGCAATTGTGACAATGCAATATTTTTAGTACATACACTTCCTATACACATTTTAGATCTCTTTAAATAAACAAGATCTTGTGTATAAATTCTGTAAATCATCCTCCTCTCCTTAATTCTCTTTATACCTAGTCTAATTTAGAACCCTGTATAACCACCATCTTTGACACACACACACAAACATTTTTGATCAAAATAAATAAACTATTTCCTAATTGTGATAAAAACTAATCATAAATGTCCAATGACTTCTACTATCAGATGATCTAAAATGTTATTCTAAAATATTGTTTCTAAATTACCTTAAGCATTACTGTTTTTTTATATTCATTTTACTAAAAACACATAGCTGGCTCCCATGAGCATAATAAACTACACAATACAAATGAATTTCAAAACAAAATTTAATGACAAGAAAGATCGACGTTTCGGGTCCATCATGGAACCATTCTCAAGATGGACCCGAAACGTTGATCTTTCTTGTCATTAAATTTTGTTTTTAAATTATATAGTAAGCGTCTCTTAATTCGTAATACATAAATTCATAAATATAATTCAAAGGAATGTTTTCTAGGATATTTAATACACAAATGAAGATGCAATGAGTCTGATTCAATGCATGTTACTGATCATTTAATATTAAATAATATAAATGTTTGTTGGTATTCATAATATGTTGTGTACAAATTGGATGAATATGCAACATAAGCATGTGAGGGCAGTAGACTATAGTATCAATATCAAGTATAAGTTAAAGAGTTTATATACAGTAGTTAGGTCTCCACAACTGCAACTTTATGTGGATGATATGAAATATAAGATGTAGGTATTCATACACTGTACATCTGTATATTTAAATTTGGTGAGAACATACAACAATAGTAGGCCAGTGGACTATCAATAATTAGTAATTCAACATTTGTACTGTTGTGCAATTATAATTTGCTACTGCAACTCTTCTTGGATGATGTGAAATGATGCATAATCCATGTGGATTGTTAATTCCATCTTCTCGTTTATCAATTCTTTTAATGAAATTTCCATCACTACTGAATAGCTGTAGTTTGTGGTTACTTGATATAATGATGTCATCCTCATCAACTACTACTCTGCAGGGTTGCGCTACCTTACCATTTTCATAACCTTTTTTGACAAGGACTTTCATGAATCATGAATTATCAAATAGTTTTAATCGGTGTACGGTAAGAATGGCCCCCCGGAAAAAATGGCCCCGGAAAAAATGGCCCCGGAAATAATGACCCCGGAAAAAATTGCCCCGCTAAAAATGGCCCCATATGACAGGTAGGTAAAAATGGCCCCAATAATCAAATTCTGAATTAAAACTGATTTTCTTGAGTCAATATATGCATTTTTTTATCTTAAACAATTTACTTTTTAAAAGGAATTTCCCCAATAATCAAATTCTGTATTAAAACTGATTTTCTTGAGTCAATATATGCATTTTTTTATCTTAAACAATTTAGTTTTTAAAAGGAATCTAACATCAAACAAATTGCAATTTACATTTTACTTTTTGCAAGAATTAATATTCAATGATAAAATATTCAAAGATAAATAAAAAGCCATGAATTACACTTTTTATTTTTTTTCCATTTAAATGTTAAAAAATAGCAACAACATAATCAATAAATCAACATAAATCATGCATTTATTAATACTAAAATAATTTACTTGTGGCCGATTTCACGGAAGCGGAATCACAATTTTCCAGAGATTCAATCTGTGTATTGGTAAACCCCACAAACAGTGGGTTAGTACAGTATGAACATCAAATTATAATTTTTTTTTTTTTTAAAGAAAATGAGAGTTCTATAATCATAATTATTGATATACCAAGTCAGTCAATCACAATTGAATTGTTTGATTTTCTACAGTGTGTTTTGGGAGGTTTGTGGGATTTAGCAATACCACATAATCCTACCATAATCACCCTACCCTCACAATCGCACGCCATTTTAATTCTTAGCATAATTGCCATACATAACTATATATAATTCTAAGCCAGTAGTAGGCACTTGGATTTAGTTAGTGATGAGTAAAAACCAAGTAGTGTATGCTACTAAATTAGTTGCTTAAATAAATGTATTCCTAATTATTCAGTTTACTAAAAGCAA
>NW_022685291.1:2530880-2538378 GCF_011630105.1 Anneissia japonica
TAATCAACTACATTTTCCACATACATAGACATTTTTGAAACTTTATTAAAAAAAAAAACCTAAACCATAATTCACCACTATAGACACTTTTTGACAAAAATGAAAAATTACGACTTTGTTACCCAATGAGAAGTGTTCTAATATAGACAATGGGTCCTGTCTCATTATTTGTTATATTTTTATTATTCATTATTTTCACTTGACTCGCATAAATAATTTTGTTCGAACAACATTTATATGCAGTTGTACTTCGCAGCACTTCACTTGCAATTTGCAATTTCTAATACAGTGTATAGTCTGCCTCTTTGCCCTCTCAGGAAAATTATATAGAAATGTGAAAAGGGGAGCAATTAAATAGGCAGTTGCATGAAATACAGTAATGTTTTTTAAAAATGTTTCTTAATGATTAAATTGTTTGTAGGAGCCCTTGTACTCAATATACAACATAAATTTAAATGAGATATTTACCTTAAAATACTTGCTTTATAACCAGAGGTGCAGTACGTGTAAAGTGTCTTCGACAATAGCAGTGGGTTTTTCCAGGTTTAGTCATGTGACCAGCATAGATTAGTATGTTTGTATGTGCAGTGAACCGTGACTTCATGAAATGGGACATGAGACCTTGAACTGTTATAAGTTCAAAACTAATTTAATCGTATTTGGTCAAAGTCAGATGTATATTTACTAAGCTCCTCTTTTTTTCTTTTCATATTCTTATTAACTTCTTTCCTTTCTCTTCCTCTTTTCGAATTCTCCTTTTTTTATCTTCACTATTTTACTGGTTGTCTCTTCCTGACTTTCTTATTAATTTCTTTCCTCAACTTACCTCTCCTTATCTCTCACTCACTGATTTTCATTCCATTGTTTTAATTCATTTCTATATCTCATCCCCTTTTCTTTCCTTGTTTTCTTTACCCATCTACTTTCTGTGATTTATTACTTCTCATTTCCTGTTGTCCTATTTATTTTTATGCATCGTTACCTCATTTGTTTTATACTACATCTTTTCTTTTTTATCCAATTTTATTCTTTTATTTTTTATTGAAAGTCCAGCACATTATCACGTAAGCAGTCTCATCCACATTTTGCATAATTAATTATCTACAAAAACTATGTTGTTTTGTATTTTTATTAAGATTATTTGTGTAAAATATTAATGATTAAATAATATTATGTTGTTTCATTGTAGGTTGTTGAATGTGAGACTAACAACACAGTGGTATTGGTTGTCATAGTGATGAGATTGTAGCCGTTCTTCAGAAAGAAAAGCAGCAGAAATTATTTTGAATCATACAAAGTAATCATTTGGGTTTCAGGTTTCAACATGGAAATCTGAATGCATCTGTTATGGTAAGTAATTCTAAAAATAAAAATATGGAACCATTGGGAGGCAAACTGTAGAGGGCTATAGCTATGAGAAGACTGAGGGAGGCACAGTCATGATTGGTCATGGTGACAGTGCTGTATCTACTGATGGCTTGGGGCATGCGTCCCCTCTAAAAAATAACTTGCACTCCCCTCCTACAGGTACCTCAATTAAGAATTTGCTGAGCAAAAGCATTTTGGTTAAGAAGACAAAATATCACCTTATAGAGTACTATTTATACACCCCCTGTCGTAATTATCGAGCCCCCTACTTAACCTTTGCTTCCCCCTCAGCAAAAAAAATGAGTGCCTACCCTGATTTTGATGAACTTTCATATCCTACTGACTTGGAAACAAAAGTATAACAAGGGTCGCTCATTGGGGTACAGAATTATATTATTTCTTTTTACCTGATTTTGTTTATAATATATAATATAAAATTTAAGGTAAAATTGTAGAAATTAATAGATCCCATATGAGTTTTCTATTCTTACATTGTTTTATGTCTACCAACTTAAGGGTCAGTCAGTGACACTCAGGTTTTTTCAGGAGAGAATGGCTGAGATACAAGTAACAAGCAACATTGTGGAGACATGATGGGGGAGCCTGACCATGTGTAGTGCCATGGAGAGAAGCTAGAGATACAGATAACAAGGAATATTGTGGAGACATGATGGGGAGCTGAGACATGATGTAGTGTCACATCTGGCCATTTTTGTCTCATCTTGTAAGTAAATTTACATCAAATTACTTTCTTTGACTCTAAAAGTAATTGTAACATTGCTCTTTTTCAGACATTCACTTGCTGTTCAAATTATTTCATTTCTCTCTACTTCACATTTCTCATACAACCTCACATTTCCTAGCTATAATGAGAGTTATATTTTTGATTGGATGTAAAAGAAATGAAAATATACAAAGTCATCTTTTACAAAAGCATTTCATTCAACAGATGTATTACACAGCCTGTTTCATTTTTCTTTATTATTAATGAATTAATTATATTTTTAATTATTATAGAAAACTAATGTATTGCTACATCATATTTCATATTACTTAATCCATACTTTTTCCAAAATCTATAAAGTGTAAGATATTATAATGTGTGATTCACTATATTTATAATCAAAGAAGTATTTAAAAAACTATACACTTTAATTATTTATTATGGGTGATTTTGGAGTGGTGTTTCAATCTTACTCGAAAATAGTAAAAAAAGTAAAAGTAAATGTTTTATAAAAATCAAAATCCTTTTTTATCTTTTATGTCCAATATAATACTTACTACTACTGTTGCAATGTGATCTCAAATGTTATTTCAAAATATGATTTCTACGGTATTTTTACCATCAGCATGAACATTTTTTTACATTCATTTTTCATGAACATTACAGTAGACTACACAATAAAATTGAGTAAACATAATTCAAAATAATATTTTCTGAGATAAATATATATTTTGTATAACCACACTATTAATACATTTAAACTGTGGAGATATAAATTACAAAAATGTGAGATTTGACAGAATTTATTCCTGTGAGTTTCTTTAGTTAATTCAACATATTCAAATACTGCAATTGGTTGTTATTGAATTGTTATAAATATATCAAATTAAAAAGGCAGCTTGCATGTGCTCTGATAAATCATAAATATCATTGAGGATGTGATGAGTTTGACTTAATGATGTTACTCATTTAATAGGATGTGTGATTGAGATAGAGGAAAATGCAATAAACAATCACTATCAAAATTGAATGGTTTTTAACTTTATGTGTAATGGTATTTATACACTGTATATCTATACATTTAAAAGTGAACTTTCAATAATTAGTAATTGAATATTTTTACTGTATTGTCATTTGTTACTGCTATTCTTCTTGGATGATATGAAATGATGGATAATCCCCATGGATTGTTGATTCCATCTTCTGGTTTATCAATCCTTTTAATGAAATTTCCTTCACTACTAAAAAGCTGTAGTTTGTGGTTACTTGATATAATGATGTTGTCATCCTCATCAACTACTACTCCATATGGATTCCTCACCTTACCATTCTCATCACCTGCTTGAACTAGGATTTTCGTGAACCTTCCCTCATTATCAAATAATTGTAATCTGCTGTTTGTACATTCCAATACTAGAAGGTGTCCTTCACTGGTAAGAGTAACATAAAAAACTCCATTCATTTGACTGCCTTCTTTGCCTAGTGACCATATCCTCCTTATTATCTGACTACTACAATTGTCAAACATTAACACAGAATAATTACCAATATCTGCTACATACACAATATTTGATGTTTCATCTACGTATATACCAGCTGGATTCTTCAATACTCCCTGACCAATTGATTTGACCACCTGACCATTCATATTGCATACTTTGATGCATTTCAGATTGTTACTGAATGCTATGTTACCACTCCTCATCTTGAACATTTTGAAAACCTCTACACCCTCCGGTAGCATAACCTTACCAATATATTCTCCTGATTGCTTGTACTTGAATATTTCATTTGTAAGACATGAAACCAGCAAGCAATCATCTTCACACTTAACTACATCTCTAACATATTGTTTGTTTGTATCAATAGTATTTACTAATCTCAGTGTAACCAGTGTACAAAAATGGTACAGAAGGGAAAGTATTTAAAATAACTCCCCTACCTCCCTAAATTCCAAGATAGACAAGACAAAGAAGCTTGCTGACCATAAGAATAATTAATGGGATTATTCACCTTACCTGAAAACCACTGACTATGTATTGGTATAAACTACTAGCTAAATAGTCAGCCACTTGTCTCAAAGAAGGGTAATTACACCCTGTAATGTGACCTAACAAAGGGTCTCAGGAATGTTGTCGATAATTAGGGAGGGGAACGAATCAGATAAAAGTAGATTGTTTCACAAACAAATTCACAACATCTACTCTTACGCTAAAGAGAGCAGTAGGTTCTCCTGTCGAAACCTAGTTGTCTAACACTCTTCATTGCTCAACAAATTCAGGTAAGACCAGCATAGCTTTATTATTTTTTAGCTTAACCAGTTTAGTTAAGTCAACTGAATGTTTAGATTATTTAATTTAACTGTCTATAATATATGCAGCCCTTTTATCAAGTTAATCTTAAATTGCCTCTCACCTATTATGTGTTTTAAGTAACTTTATATTCTGTTAATGAAATTATTATTTGCATTTATAGCTAAAATGCTATTACATGATAAACACTGACTATTATCATAATCAGTCCATGATCCATATAGTGATTATATTGTTCCATTGAATAATAGGCCTGTATAAAGAATATTTGTAGGTTAGTCCGTAGATTAGATGTTAAAATAAGAAAAGGCTTGAGCATTACACAACATCTACTCTTACGCTAAAGAGAGCAGTAGGTTCTCCTGTCGAAACCTAGTTGTCTAACACTCTTCATTGCTCAACAAATTCAGGTGTTGAGAGAAGATTCCCAAAGTCATACTGAGTGAAGGATTGGAGTCTGCACCTATCGGTTACATCTACTTTCACTGTCATTGGTGACTGCTTGATTGGTTCATTGCTGGCGCTCACATCTAATTTCCAAATACCTGTACTATTGTATTTTCCTGTCACAAAATAATCTCCATTGTCATCTTCCTGAACTTGAGTGATGTTGATTTCTCCTGTAGGCTGTGTCCAAGTTGCCTTCAGTTGATTTGCATGTATTTCACATTCATCTGTTTTTATTATTTTGACAACAATTGTCTGACATAGGGATGCAAATTCCACTCCCTTCAGTGTTAGACAATCTGCTGCTCCCTGTGATACGTACCCAATTTTACATTGTTGCAATGAATCGAGCTGATTCTCATTGATAACAAATTTAATTTGTCCATTATCAGCTGGCTTTGTTTTTGGCAATTCATTGATTCTGTCCTTTAGTGCTGTAATTACTCTTTCACTTGACTGCATTGCTGTTGCTTTATCACTCTGCAAAAGCTGATTAAGAAAACTGAGTTTTGTATTTATATCAGATATTGTTGTTTTCAGTTCATCCATTTGGACATCTTGTACCTTCTTTTTCTTTTTGTATATTATCTCTACTTCATTTTTAATTTTGTCCCCATTTTCTTTGATTTTCTTTATCATCACCTGTACATGATTGTCAACATCTCTTAAACTTGTATCTTTACTTTGTTCTAATTTTGTAGCATTCTGAATGACTGCTTTAAGGCCATCTTGCAAATTTTTTTTGCAGTCATTGGCAGCTTTCTCCAATGTTGCTGAAGTTTCTTTAAATGTTTTGAATTCTTTAGAAATGCTGATTGGTTTGTGATTTCCTTCCCATGCAATGTGGTCAGTAATTGTGCAATGCATGCATATTGGAGTTTTACAATCTGTGCAGTAAAATTCCAAAGCTTTGCTGTGATGCAAACACAGCGGTGGATGTAGTAAAGTCATCTGTGAAGGGGTCATTGATCGCACATCCTCCATTGAATGTAGCTTGTGGTTGGCAAAGAGTTGGAACTCTTTATGATGGTCAATACAAGTAGAGCACAAGTACTGTCTGCAATCCTGGCAGTAATATAATGCTTCTTCTCCTTTTTTACAAGCACATTTTATCTGATCTTTTTCAGAAAATTGTTCAATCGTTTCTATTAGGTTATTAAGAAAGGTATTTGGTGGAAGTTTTTGAAGCCCACCCTCTGGAATGGGATATGATTTCGAACAAGTAGGGCAAATCAGCTCTCCCTTAGTTTTAACCCAGTCTTCCAGACATGCCAAACAGAAACTATGGAGGCAGTTGAGTGATTTAGGATTTTGAAGTCTCTTGAAGCATATGGTACACTCTAGGACCTTCTCATCAACATTTTCTAGAAATTGATTCAGCTCACTGGTAGCCATCTTGAAATAATATTCTGTGAATTATAAATAATTATTGTGTGTTATAGTACTGTACAGTGTAATTAAGATAAATAATGTCACGTTGATTGATGGATTGATTGATACAAAATAATGATTTTATTTGATGATGATGGGCTAGAGTACTGGTTGTGGTAGCTCCGGTGGTGATGGTGGCGGACCATAGTGAGTGTTTGAAAATTGAAATAGTTTCATCTAGTTTGCATATTGTAACTGTAGAACTTAACAAAAGCTTACAGTAATTTTAACAATATTACAAATTATTTGATAAAAATAATGTTACATTAATAGAAAACCCCAGCAGTAAAGACAACTTTTACCTATCTGTGAATAAGACCATTTTAACATGGGAAGGATGGGGGTTACAGACAATTTCTACTTGTTTTTTTTTAATTGCTGCCTGTTTTTCCCAGTTGATTTTTTCTGGGGGCCATTTTTGCCGCATTTTGAATGGACTTGTTTCAATATATTTGACTCTGGCAAAACCTGGATCCGTTTGTCGCAGTTTATACAAGATACGAGATACAAGATTATAATTTTGCACAAGCACTCAAAATGTTTGAGAATCAGAATTTTGAATATTTTCAAGTTTTGTTTTTGCATTTTATAAAAGATACACAAAACAACAATCACTTAATCTAACTAAAATGTATATTGAAATTTTTTTTTATACGAATCTTGTAATAAACTATTGATTTTGGAATCATTGGAAGTTGTATTTTCAAAACCTACATGGCTGATTCAATGAATTAAATACTCATAACTTCAGGAGTTGGCCTTTTTTGGACGGTAAAAAAGAAAGAATGGAAGAAAGAAAAAAAGGTCCGCCCAAGATGTTTTTTCGGGTGTCTAGAACACAAATATTTCACGGGGGCATGACCCCGGACACACTAGGGTAGTGTTATCTCGATCGGTCCAAATTCCCCCCCCCCCCCCACCTTCTGAACTTTATATATATTCAACCAATTTCCAACAAATAAACACTAGGAATTCATGCAGAATCTATAAAAACACTAAAAAAATTCAATTTTTGAATTTTTTCATACAAACTGCTGGTTTTGCCAGAGCTGGTCACATATCTCCTGTCTATGAGGCGCCATCTGTTAACTTATTATTTAGCAAAAAATAACATGGCTTTTTACGTTATATATTTATATATTATTTTATATAATATATAATATTTTATATAATATATAATATTTTATATAATATATAATATTTTATATAATATATA
>NW_022685291.1:2541108-2551783 GCF_011630105.1 Anneissia japonica
TATATTATATAAAATATTATATATTATATAAAATATTATATATTATATAAAATAATATATAAATATATAACGTAAAAAGCCATGTTATTTTTGCTAAATAATAAGTTAACAGATGGCGCCTCATACCTGTCAGCCACAAGTTTTTAATGTTTTTTTTTCTATGAACTGTTATGCACTCTTGTTTCTATTCTTATTGTTAAATACTATAGGAATTCTGGAGTATTTTCAACAATAAACATTTTAAAAATACTTGTATATAAGATATAGGGAGGGGACCACCAAATTATAAAATACATTTTAAATCTTGTGGCTGATAAAATAAAGTCATGTACAATTATTGATTTTACAGCCTGCAGGAATAAACCTATGAATGTTAAAAAATGCAAATTAAAATAAAAGCCACACCACAATGAATTTTATAATAGATTTTCAATCTGACAAAATCATATCCACAGATACGTATATTATTATTATTAATAATTTTGCTTGTAAAGTGCATGGATTGCTTCTACAGTATGCCCACTCTGGAAAATTATATATAAATTTCAAAAGGGGAGCAATTAAAAAGGCAATTGTGAGAAATAAAGTCATGTTTTTTCTCCTTAATCATTAAATTGTTTATAGGAGCCATTGTATTGAACATACAACATAAATGAACGAGATATTTACCTTAAAATACTTGCTTTATAACCAGAGGTACAGTAGATATGAAGTCTGACAATAGAAGTGGGTTTTTCCAGGTTTATTTTTAGTCATGTGATAGATTGGTATGTTTGTGTGTGCAATGAACTGTGACTTTTTGAAATGAGACATCGAGACCTCGAACTCTTCAAGTTCAAAACTAATTTAATCGTATTAATCAAAGTCAGATTTACTAAGCTCCTTTTTTTTTTCTTTTATATTCTTATTCACTTCTTTCCTTTCTCTTCCTCTTTTAGAATTCTCCTTTTTTATCTTCATTTTTTTACAGTTCATCTCTTCTTGACTTTCGTATTAATTTCATTCCTCACTTCACCTTCTCTCTTAACCTACCTCTTCTTATCTCTCTCTGATTTTCATTCCATTGCTTTAATTCACTCTATATCTCCTCCCTTTTTCTTTCTTTGTTTTCTTTACCCATTTTCTGTCATCCATTACTTCTCATTTCCTGTTGTCCTATTTTTTTTATGCATTGTTACCTCATTTGTTTTGTACTACATCTTTTCTTTGTTTATCCAATTTTATACTTTAATTTTTTATTGAAAGTCCAGCACACTGTCCAGTCAGCAGCCTCATCCACACTTTGCATAATTAATTTAAGTCTACGAAAACTATGCTGTTTTATATTTTTATTAAGTTTATTTGGTAACATGTTAATGATTGAATAAGGCCCAATAAAAAAAAATTATTAGTTTATTACCCCACGTGCGTGTCTTCTATGGTACTGGAAAATTTTTTTTTTTTTTTTTTTTTTTTAAATTGAAATTTTTTAATTTTTGTTATTTTATTTATTTTATTAAATAGTTAGTAGATATTGTTTGCATTATCTAACTCGTGTTTTACTTTGAATATCAATGCACCAGCAAACAACCTAAGGGTGATATTTGGCTTTAGCAGAATAAAAAATTTAAAAAAAGCCTTCCTCCCTCATCACTTTTGCTGCCCAGATAGGGTGATAAACTAATTATATTTTTTGCTGCGAAGCAGCCAATTTATATTCTTGACAGCAATTTGACCTCTGAAAGGTCATTGTTTGTCAAAAAACAAGGGCCTAAGACGACTGAAAAGCGGAGTTTCCTTCTTTCGTTCTGCTGGGTAAAATCAATTACTTTAGGCGACGTTTGTAGACTAACCTACATGTACCAACGTCCGCATGTGGCGACGCTTGAGTATAACTATTCAGCGTTTTTACTATATTTTAGGTTTCCTATTTCTACGTTTAATCGGCCCATGTCTCAGCCACAATATTTTGAGGCCAATATTATTTACGAACCCAGTTAAACTTATTTACTAGCCTATTTCAGCGTGCTAATTATTACATTTATGCGACGCTTGTTGTAGACTGGCATACACGATACCAACGCTCGTTTTTACTATGTTTCTACGTCAGCTCGTCAGTGTTCTAATATAGACAATGGGTCGTGTTTCATATTATTTGTTATATTTTTATTATTCATTATTTCATTATTTTCACTTGACTCGCATAAATAATTTTGTTCAAAGAACATTTATATGCAGTTGTACTTCGCAGCTCTTCACTTGCAATTTGCAATTTCTAGTTATAGGGCTTAATATTCTGTTGCTTCATTGTAGGTTGTTGAATGTGAGACTAACAACACAGTGGTATTGGTTGTCATAGTGATGAGAATGTAGCCATTCTTCAGAAAGAAAAGCAGCAGAAATTATTTTGAATCGTACAAAGCAGTCATTTGGGTTTCAGGTTTCAACATGGAAATCTGAATGCATCTGTTATGGTAAGTAATTCTAAAAATAAAAATATGGAAGCATTGGGAGGCAAGCTGTAGAGGGCTATAATAGCTATAAGAAGACTGAGGGAGGCACAGTCATGATTGGTCATGGTGGCAGTGCTGTATCTACTGATGGCTTGGGGCATGCGTCCCCTCTAAAAAATAACTTGCACTCCCCTCCTACAGATACCTCAATTAAGAATTTGCTGAGCAAAAGCATTTTGGTTAAGAAGTCAAAATATCACCTTATAGAGTACTATTTATACACCCCCTGTCGTAATTATCAAGCCCCCTACTTAACGTTTGCTTCCCCCTCAGCAATAAGAAAATGAGTGCCTACCCTGATTTTGATGAACTTTCATATCCTACTGACTTGGAAACAAAAGTATAACAAGGGTCGCTCATTGGGGTACAGAATTATATTATTTCTTTTTACCTGATTTTGTTTATAATATATAATATAAAATTTAAGGTAAAATTGTAGAAATTAATAGATCCCATACAAGTTTGCTATTCTTACATTGTTTTATGTCTACCAACTTAAGGGTCAGTCAGTGACACTCAGATTTTTTCAGGAGAGAATGGCTGAGATACAAGTAACAAGCAACATTGTGGAGACATGATGGGGGAGCCTGACCATGTGTAGTGCCATGGAGAGAAGCTAGAGATACAAATAACAAGGAACATTGTGGAGACATGATGGGGAGCAGAGACATGATGTAGTGTCACATATGGCCATTTTTGTCTCATCTTGTAAGTAAATTTACATCAAATTACTTTCTTTGACTCTAAGTAATTGTAACATTGCTCTTTTTTCAGACATTCACTTGCTGTACAAATTATTTCATTTCTCTCTACTTCATATTTATTATACAACCTCACATTTCCTAGCTATAATGAGAGTTATATTTTTGATTGGATGTAAAAGAAATGAAAATATACAAAGTCATCTTTTACAAAAACATTTCATTCAACAGATGTATTACACAGCCTGTTTCATTCTTCTTTATTATTAATGAATTAATTATATTTTTAATTATTATAGAAAACTAATGTATTGCTACATCATATTTCATATTACTTAATCCATATTTTTTCCAAAATCTATAAAGTGTAAGATATTATAATGTGTGATTCACTATATTTATAATCAAAGAAGTATTTTAAAAACTATACAATTTAATTATTTATTTTTGGTGATTTTGGAGTGGTGTTTCAATCTTACTTGAAAAAATTGTTAAACTTTCTTGAAAGTTATATAAAAATCAAAATCCTTTTTTATCTTAACCACATTAAAAGAATGATTAGAGAACAATGATCATCATCAAGTTGAATTTAGAATCAGTGTAAAATACCCTCTTGTAGTTGATATGTAAAAATGTTATCAACATAATTTAAGTAATTCTTAATTGTAATAAATCTAGTCATTATGTCCAATATAATGACTTACTACTACTGTTACAAGGTGATCTCAAATGTTATTTCAAAATATGATTTTTACGGTATTGTTACCATCAGCATTAACGTTTTTTTACATTCATTTTTCATGACTATTACAGTAGGCTACACAATAAAATTGAGTAAACATAATTCAAAATAATATTTTCTGAGATAAATATATATTTTGTATAACCACACTATTAATACATTTAAACTGTGGAGACATAAATTAAAAAATGTGAGATTTGACAGAATTTATTCCTGTAAGTTTCTTTAGTTAATTAAACATATTCAAATAATGCAATTGGTTGTTATTGAATTGTTATAAATATATGAAATTAAAAAGGCAGCTTGCATGTGTATAACTCTGATAAATCATAAATATCATTGAGGATGTGGTGAGTTTGACTTAATGATGTTACTCATTTAATATGATGTGTGATTGAGATAGAGGAAAATGCAACATAAACAATCACTATCAAAATTGAATGGTTTTTAACTTTATGTGTAATGGTATTTATACACTGTATATCTATACATTTAAAAGTGAACTTTCAATAATTAGTAATTGAATATTTTTACTGTTTCGTCACCATTATTTGCTACTGCAAGTCTCCTTGGATGATATGAAATGATGGATAATCCCAATGGATTGTTGATTCCATCTTCTGGTTTATCAATCCTTATAATGAAATTTCCTTCACTACTAAAAAGCTGTAGTTTGTTTTTACTTGCTATAATGATGTTGTCATCCTCATCAACTACTACTCCATATGGATTCCTCACCTTACCATTCTCATCACCTGCTTGAACGAGGATTTTCATGAACCTTCCCTCATTATCAAATAATTGTAATCTGCTGTTTGTACATTCCAATACTAGAAGGTGTCCTTCACTAGTAAGAGTAACATCAAAAACTCCATTCATTATGCTGTCTTCGTGGCCTAGTGACCATATCCTCCTTATTAACTGACTACTACAATTGTCAAACATAAAAACACAACAATTACCCCAGTCTGCTACGTACACAATATTTGATGTTTCATCTACGTATATACCAGCTGGATCCTTCAATACTCCCTGACCAATTGATTTGACCACCTGACCATTCATATTGCATACTTTGATGCATTTCAGATTGTCACTGAATGCTATGTTACCACTCTTCATCTTGAACATTTTGAAAACCTTTACATCCTGCGGTAGCATAACCTTACCAATATATTCTCCCGATTGCTTGTACTTGAATATTTCATTTGTAGAACATGAAACCAGTAAGCAGTCATCTTCACACTTAACTACATCTCTAACATTTTGTTTATTTGTATCAATAGTATTTATTAATTCTTCCTTCTCTACTTTCACTATCACTGGTGACTGCTTGATTGGTTCGCTGTTGGCACTCACATCTAATTTACAAGCACCTGTACTGGTGCATTTTCCTGTCACAAAATAATCTCCATTGTCATCTTCCTGAACTTGAGTGATGTTGGTTTCTCCTGTAGGCTGTGTCCAAGTTGCCTTCAGTTGATTTGCATTTATTTCACATTCATCTGTTTTTATTATTTTGACAACAATTGTCTGACCTTGTAATGCATATTCCACTCCCTTCAGTGTTAGGCAATCTGCTGCTCCCTGTGATACATGCCCAATATCACATTGTTGCAATGAATCGAGCTGATTCTCATTGATAACAAATTTAATTTGTCCATTATCAGCTGGCTTTGTTTTTGGTAATTCATTGATTCTGTCCTTCAGTGCTGTAATTACTCTTTCACTTGACTGCATTGCTGTTGCTTTATCACTCTGCAAAAGCTGATTAAGAAAACTGAGTTTTGTATTTATATCAGATATTGTTGTTTTCAGTTCATCCATTTGGACATCTTGTACCTTCTTTTTCTTTCTGTATATTGTCTGTACTTCATTTTTAATTTTGGCTCCATTCTCCTTGATTTTTCTTATCATCAGTTGTACATGATTGTCAACGTCTCTCAAAGTTGTATCTTTATTTTGATTTAATTGTTTAGCATTCTGAGTAACTGCTTTGAGGCCATCTTGTAATTTGCTTTTGCATTCATTGGCAACTTTCTCCAATTCTGCTGAAGTTTCTTTAAATGATTGAAAAGCTTTAGAAATGCTGATTATTTTATGATTTCCTTCCAACTCCTTGTGGTCAGTAATTGTACAATGCATGCATATTGGAGTTTTACACTCTGTGCAGTAAAATTCCAAAGGTTTGCTGTGAAGCAAACACTGTGGTGGATGTAGTAAAGTCATCTGTGAAGGGGTCATTGATCTCACTTCTTCCACTGAATGTAGCATGTGGTTGGCAAAGAGTTGGAACTCTTTATGATGGTCAATACAAGTAGAGCACAAGTACTGTCTGCAATCCTGGCAGTAATATAATGCTTCTTCTCCTTTTTTACAAGCACATTTTATCTGATCTTTTTCAGAAAATTGTTCAATAGTTTCTATTAAGTTATTAAGAAAGGTATTTGGTGGAAGTTTCTGAAGCCCACCCTCTGGAATGAGATATGATTTCGAACAAGTAGGGCAAATCAGCTCTCCTTTAGTTTTAACCCAGTCTTCCAGACATGCCAAACAGAAACTATGGAGGCAGTTGAGAGATTTAGGATTTTGAAGTCTCTTGAAGCATATGGTACACTCTTGGACCTTCTTATCAACATTTTCTAGAAACTGATTCAGCTCACTGGTGGCCATCTTGAAATAATATTCTGTGAATTATAAATAATTATTGTGTGTTATAGTACTGTACAGTGTAATTAAGATAAATAATGTCATGTTGATTGATGGATTGATTGATACAAAATAATGATTTTATTTGATTATGATGGGCTAGTATACTGGTTGTGGTAGCTCCGGTGGTGACAGTGGCGGACCATAGTGAGTGTTTGAAAATTGAAATAGTTTCATCTAGTTTGCATATTGTAACTGTAAAACTTAACAAAAGCTTACAGTAATTTTAACAATATTACAAATTATTTGATAAAAATAATGTTACATTAATAGAAAAACCCCAGCAGTAAAGACAACTTTTACCTATCTGTGAATAAGACCATTATAACATGGGAGGGATGGGGGTTACAGACAATTTTTACTTGTTTTTTTTTTATTGCTGCCTGTTTTTCCCAGTTGATTTTTTCTGGGGGCCATTTTTGCTGCATTTTGAATGGACTTGTTTCAATATATTTGACTCTGGAAAAACCTGGATCCGTTTGTCGCAGTTTATACAAGATACGAGATTCAAGATTATAATTTTGCACAAGCACTCAAAATGTTTGAGAATCAGAATTTGAACATTTTCAAGTTTTGTTTTTGCATTTTATAAAAGATACACAAAATAACAATCACTTAATCTAACTAAAATGTATATTGAAATTATTTTAAAAATACGAATCTTGTAATAAACTATTGATTTTGGAATCATTGGAAGTTGTATTTTCAAAACCTACATGGCTGATTCAATGAATTAAATACTCACAACTTCAGGAGTTGGCCTTTTTTGGACGGTAAAAAAGAAAGAAAGAAAAAAGAAAGGAAGAAATAAAAAGGTCCGCCCAAAATGTCTCAGATGTTTTTTCGGGTGTCTAGAACACAAATATTTCACGGGGGCACACTAGGGTAGTGTTATCTCGATCGGTCCAAATTCCCCCCCACACACCTTCTGAACTTTATATATATTCAACCAATTTCCAACAAATAAACACTAGGAATTCATGCAGAATCTATAAAAACACTAAAAAAATTCAATTTTTGAATTTTTTCATACAAACTGCTGGTTTTGCCAGAGCTGGTCACATATATCTCCTGTCAGCCACAAGTTTTTAATGTTTTTTTTTCTATGAACTGTCATACACTCAATTATTTCTATTCTTAGTGTCAAATACTAGAGGAATTCTAATGAGTATTTTTAACAATAAACATTTTTAAAATAGTTGTATTTCTAAGAGGTAGGGAGGAGACCACCAATATAAATACATTCCTAAATCTTTTTTGTGGCTGATAAAATAATGTCATGTGCAATTATTAATTTTTCAGCCTGTATGAATAAACCTATGAATGTTAAATATAGGCACCACACAGCAAAGAAATTTATAATAGATTTTCAATCTCAGAATCTGACAAAATCATATCCACAAATACACAAATTATTATTCTTTTATTAATAATTTTGCTTGTACAGCACATAGTCTGCCTCTATGCCCTCTTTGGAATTTTATATAGCAATGTGAAAAGGGGAGCAATTAAAAAGGCAATTGAAAAGGCAATTGCAAGAAATACAGTCTTATTTTTTTTAATGTTTCCTTATGTTTCCTAATCATTAAATTGTTTATAGGATCCATTATACTGAGCATACAACATAGATTAATGAGATATTTACCTTAAAATACTGGCTTTATATACAGAGGTGCTGTACATGTAAAATCTGAGAATAGAAGTGGGTTTTTCCAGGTTTAGTCATGTGACCTAGCATAGATTGGTATACTGTATTTGTGTGTGTAATGAACCATGATTTTATGAAATGAGACATGAGACCTTGAACATGCTTGAACTGTTGCAAGTTCAAAACTCATAAAATTGTACTGATCAAAGTCAGATCTGTATTTACTAAACTCCACTTTTTCCTTTTCATATTCTTAATCACTTTCCTTTCTTTCTCTTCCTCCTGTTTTCTCCTCTTGTCATAGCATTGATATTCACTTGTATTTTTGTCTTGCACTCTTCAGATATTCCTTTTTACCATTTATTCTCTTGTGTACACACCGCTCTGACTATGAGTGCCGATACAAAGTCGTAGTGTCACCAAAAAAAAAAAATCCTTGTTGTCAAAATCTTTTGTTATAAAAATACTTGTATTTGGTCAATTCCACTGTGACATACAGGACATTTGATAACTTTTTTTTAACATTAAAACAAGTCTCCTGGATTTTTGAAGAGACTAGAACCAATTGTATGTATACTCCTGATTATCTCCCAGCTAGCAACTTAAAATACCCAAGTGTTAAGGACATCTCAGATTGGCTAGTATTTTAATTAATTTAAAACGATGTTGGTGAAAGACCAGACAAAAAAAGACACCATTTTTAACTAACTTTTTCAAATGCATATATCTATCTCAGTAACAGCTGGATCTTATCCTGTCAAACTGTGATTATTGGTATATAATTATACTTAGTCCAAAAACGAAAATTATTCATCATGTCCCCTCTTCATATTTTTGTGGGATACTGTTAATACAGTGTGACAGACAGGACCTTATCTCACCAAAACATATTGCACAATTCTTATCCCTTTAAAAACTAAACAAACACATTGCCATATGCAATGGAGGCTCAGGACAGCCCAGTGGGGAGGGGGAGGGGGCCTGTGCCAGGACCCTGTCAGAGTGGTTGCCCTGCTCCCTTTTCAAAATTCTCTAGAGTCAAAATAATTTATCAGGAAGAAAAAGAAAATTGTATGTATTTATACAAATTATTTTTACTGTACAGATTATTGAGCTTTGCCCTACTAGACTTTTTATAAGGGTTTAACCTAGGCCCGTCCTACCCTGACAAAGGATTATAATGCAGCAAATGGAAGATCGTGACAGAGGACAAAAGTGTGAAATGTGACAGATGGACCCGTATTGTCTCTAATAAACGCCCCTCTTCTAATAAACGTTTTTTTCCATTTTGCAATGAGTGCCCAATCAATTAACATGGGTATCCAGTCCATAAAAAGGTTGACAAACAAGGAGTAATACCGTACTGTGTGCTGCTTTCTTTGATATGAAATGAAATAAATACTACTCAAAAAAGCCTACCCTAAACGTTTGATGTTTTCTGTCTTCACGATTACTAGGCCTAGGCCTATTTTGTGTTTCTCTCATGGTATTTCGTTGGCCTTGTAAAAGCAGGGTAAGCTGCAAACTAACGGCAAACGACGGGTAATCGTGTATTGTTAATGTGTCGCGTGTTCGACGCTGATTTGATTCAAGGTCAATGAAGTCTATACCGTAGTTAGAATGTTTCCTTCAAGTTGAGGGCAGAAGTTTTGCCTGCGGTGGTGCGGTGCTAGACCTAGTTCATGAGGCCGACAATGTTTTTGACAAGCACGCGATTGCTGTTGTGAAAGGAGAAGCACCGCGCTGCATCGTCGGACATTTACCCTAAGAGAACTTGAAGATATTTCATTTCTTTTTGAAACACAAGGAATTATTGATGTTCAAATAACCAGCAACAAATGAAGCAAAATAGCAGGAGGCCTGGAGATATTATGCACATTAACTTGTTCCTATACAAATAAAGAACATTGACCGTTTGAACCAGCTTGTTTAGGTAATTTTTGATTTTACAATTCACCTCTAGTAAACGCCCCCCTTTGAAAAAATGCAACGCCCCCAGGGCGTCTATTAGAGGCAATACGGTATCTTATCAATAGAGATTTATTTGATACAAATTATGTTTGATTTATAGCCAATACGTCTGATTTTTATATAATACAGTGGCGTAATGACGAATCATGGGGGACCAGGAAAGATAAAGTGGCAGAGCTGTCCGATAGGGGGAACTTGAGCAGCTCGTAGGCCCGAGACTGGGGGATGGTTTCAGAGGTCTCTTATACACATCTAGATGTGTATAAGAGACAGGTGTACGGCATCAGTAAGAATGTTTAAGGTTATATCGGTTGATGAGGAATTTATTGATTAGGCCTATAATAGCAAATTGCATCAATTTATTTTGCAAAAACAAGGTTTCCAGCTTCAGAGGGGGGCACATCCCCTGTCC
>NW_022685291.1:2551949-2552394 GCF_011630105.1 Anneissia japonica
GGGTAATCGTGTATTGTTAATGTGTCGCGTGTTCGACGCTGATTTGATTCAAGGTCAATGAAGTCTATACCGTAGTTAGAATGTTTCCTTCAAGTTGAGGGCAGAAGTTTTGCCTGCGGTGGTGCGGTGCTAGACCTAGTTCATGAGGCCGACAATGTTTTTGACAAGCACGCGATTGCTGTTGTGAAAGGAGAAGCACCACGCTGCATCGTCGGACATTTACCCTAAGAGAACTTGAAGATATTTCATTTCTTTTTGAAACACAAGGAATTATTGATGTTCAAATAACCAGCAACAAATGAAGCAAAATAGCAGGAGGCCTGGAGATATTATGCACATTAACTTGTTCCTATACAAATAAAGAACATTGACCGTTTGAACCAGCTTGTTTAGGTAATTTTTGATTTTACAATTCACCTCTAGTAAACACCCCCCCCCCCCCTTT
>NW_022685291.1:2552453-2561162 GCF_011630105.1 Anneissia japonica
TAAAATAAGCTTTACAGTGCGAATAGTACAGTGTTGTTGTAGCTTGGTATGGCCTTCTAGAAGATAGATAGGTTTGCAAATTGTTACTTTCATTCAATGATTTTGAGTGACAAAAAGTTTACAAAAAGCGTGACAGACAGGATGCAGAGCCACTTTAATTTAGAAAAAAGCTCTCTGGCTTTTCTCATTAATCACCTTTACCAAGGTATATCAACCAACCTTCCCCTCCTCCACCCAATCCTCCCACCCTCCCAAAAAAAAAATATGTTGAGGCAGTTAATAATCAGCATCTATCCCCTTGTCTGTACTCATAGTTATGTCACTGCATGTTAGGGTGACACTAAATAGAAAGCAGAATACTGGGTATACACAATTTCCATCCTGTTATGAATCCCCACATCAGCATGGTCACTAGTAAGGTAATAAGCCCCTATCTTGATTTAAATGACCTTTAGTATCCTTCTGACCTGGAAGCAAAAGTATGACAAGGATCTCACTTAAATGTTTTGTATAAAATACAGTATTTCAAATAAAATAAAAATTAATTAAATATTAATTTGCAGGGTTTGTACGCGTCCTTAAATTACTTGAATGTACTGGAAAAACAAATGAGCATTTTCCAGTACTGGAAAGTCCTGGAAATTTATGATTGTCCTTGGATGCCCTGGAAATTTGATCATTTACCATTTATACAGTACTGCAGGTTGCCTAGTAACAGTAAAAAAATAAGAAACGTTCCCACGATACTCTTGTGAGAAGCAGGTCAAGTCTTTGTACGCTGCCAATGTTATCGAAGAATGTCAAATGCTGAAAGTGGCCCACTGGCTGGCAGTGGTTCAGACAAACTTGTGCGATTCAGTGAATCAAGATGTTCACCTACCCTGTATACTTCAGTAAAGTGGTGCTTTAATTGTTATTCTTTTATATTAATTATGTTTGTATGTAATTTTAATTCAGACAATGATAATAATAAACTTTGTTGATATCTGCTATGTGTTGTGTGTTATAAACTGTAATATTAAACTTCAACTCAGTTCAACAGGTCTTGTCGCTCGTGCTCAGCCCTGTGTATTCCCTTTAGGTATTTCATCACTCTCCAGATGTGTACACTTTTTTTGAACGAATAGATACAGTATGTTTGGGCCTATCCGGTGCAAGGCATTTAATTAACAATTAAAGTAACCATGGGTACGTGTACTTCTACAGTTATTTTCTTACACTGAATGGCGTTTGTGTTTAAAGGGCCTTTACATTTAAAAATCCTTGATTTTATAGCGAGGTGTCAGGGGCAGATCCAGCGAGGGGTCATGAGGGTGCCAAATTTGAGAGGAAGAGCTAAAAAATTAGTGTACCCATGAGTTCCGTGGTGATACAGCAGTGGCCGAAAGGAGAGCTCAATTGTTTACCACTTATTGGTGGGGCTGAGGTGGGCGTGGCGGTGTGAATATTGTGCCATGTACACCTATCGAGACAGTCATCATTCGATGTTCAACGACCCTGGACAGGCATATACTCCACACCGCGGCGCACATAAGCAAATACCGGTATAGTAATTTACAGTAGTTAGTTTTTTTGCAATATCCATATCAATGGAGGGGGTAACAGAGAACAGTATGGTTCTACGTTTGTGAAAATGCTGACAGTTGAGAACGAGCCTTAACAAAGCAAAAGCTTCCCCCTAGATAGTTCCATGGATCAATCATTAACAAGAAAATTTACTGTACTATATTAAACTAGTGTTGTTTGTGTGTCTAATGTTTGATGTAATTATTATAGTTTGTATGACTAGACTACGGCCTAGGTCGTGCCAGTAACTACATACCACACTGTACTATGCTAGGCTATCCTACTACAGGGAAGACAGTGTTTGGTAACAAACCTAATTAATGCCACTTCTAATATCACCACTTCCAAGACTTCCTAATCCAAACCAGCAAACAGATCTTTTTGAAAGATTCATTCTTCAAAAATGCAGTCGACTTATTATATTATTATTATTAATAAATGTTTTCACCATAGTCCCAATTTTTCAATTTTCGGCTCGCGGCGAAACATTTTCTCATCAGTTGGCTGTGTCGTTACCAGCTCGTTACATTTGAGTGAATCAGCTGACACCCTGTTTAGGGAAAAATTCCCGAAATAAAAACTGGGACAAACTGTTATTTTACATATAATTGAGACATTTTCATAAGTGAAAACCTATATCCATGAAAAGAACGGCCAAATTTACTTTGGAACATCTAAAGTTAACACGATTTTTTATGAGTTTACCGAATGCAAGCCTTTGAAAGTCGGTCCATTTTAGAAAATTTCCTATCTTTTAACACCAGCTGAAAATCCTGTAGCACCAGGTTTTTTGGGACCCAGTTGATAAGCCTTGTTCTCGAAAACCGAGCTCCTATTAGGAAAATTAAGTGAAGTCACCATCAATGTGGTCTCCCATCCCTCTATTTTATATTAATAAATGCATGTTTCATCCCCGCATCCCCGCTTTAAAGAATATATGAGAAACGCTTTCATATCATAAATCTTCACCAAATCATGTATTTTTTCAACTTTTATTGCAAAAAGATAAAGAAATAGAAACATAATGAAATGAATTTTAGTGAATATATAATAATAATATAATACCGGTAATTGTTTTTTAAAATGGAAAAATCCCTGTAGCACCATATTGGTGTTTTTCACAAGGCTGTTTTTGCAAGAAGATACATATAAAATGTAGAAACTATAATATAAAAATACAAATTAAAATATATACTGTACAAAAAAAAGTAAAATTTAAAATTATAAAGACTAAAAAGTGATGTCATGACAATGTAGAACAGTTTAAAGTTTTTTGTTCATTATTTAAGATATTTAATCTTGTCAGTTATTTATTTGTCTTTTAAAAGTATAAATATTAGAAGCAGTTGTTGTAAATGTAAGATGTCATTTGACCTTGTTTCTTAAGAAGGATGGTGCTAAATTATTCATTATCTTATATATTGTTACTGCTTCATTGATATACTGATTTTTTTTTTTTTTTTTAAATTTGGCCTCTTGTGCCTGAACTGGAATCATATCTGGATTTTCAAGTTATTATTTTTGCTGCTCTAATTTGTAGTACAATTAGAATGCTGAGTAAATTGTTGTAACTGCCATCTAATACAATAATATGTAAGAACATTAATAATAATAATAAAAATAGTAATAATAATTATAATAGTAATAATAATAAAAATAGTAATAATAATTATAATAGTAATAATAATAATAATAATAATAATAATAATAATAATAATAATAATAATAATAATAATAAAAATAATAATGATAACATTATATAGGATTAAATATGCCAACAATTAAGATGCTAAGTAAAATGTCATCGAATACTATATGGTAATTCATAAGAACAACATTAATAATAATAATGAAGATAATAATAACATTAATAAGCCTACAGTTGAAAAGTTGAATAAATTATATTAACATTCATCAAAATATTTAAAGTATATTTTTAAAAGGTAATTGTTACCACAAGCATTTTTTTAATTGAAAATTCGTAGCTAACATGAGCATTACTGTAAACTACACAATGACATTAATTAAAAATAATTATTCAAAAAGAATATTTCCTAGGATAATTATATATATTTTACAAAACTACCCAGTAATACATTTAAAACGTGGAGATATAAATTACAAAAATGTGAGAGTTGACAGAATTATTCTTGTCTCTTCACATAATTCTCAGCCATACATGAGTTGATTCAACATAAAAATAATGTAATTGTTTTTATATTGAATTTATAATAAAAGTAATGAAAATGAAATTAAATGGAAGTATGTTTAATAAATAAATATACACAATGAGTATGCAATGGATCTGACTCAATACATTTTTTCATTTAATATTAAATAATATACATGTTTGTTGGTATTCCTAATATGGTTTGTGATTCAGTAGATGAAAAATGCAACATAAACAAGTGAGCAGTATCATCAACATCAGAATTAATAAGTTTATATAGTTTGGTAATCACAACTGCAAATTTATATGAATGATATGAAATAATATATATGTGGGTATTCACTTGTAAATTAATATTTTATAAAAGACCACACAACAACAATAGCAGCCAGTTGACTATTAATTTTAATAATTTAATATTTTATAGTTTAATAGTTTTATTTTGCTGTAGTTTGTCGATACTTGATATAATGATGTTGTCATCCTTATCAACTACTACTGCATGTGGATACCTCACCTTACCATCTTCAACTCCTGATTCAACAAGGACTTTCAGGAACTGTCCCTCATTATCAAATAACAGTAGTCCTTGATTTTCATAATACAATATGAGGCAATGTCCTTGATTTGTAAGAGTTACATCATAGACTCCACTTATTTGACTGTGTTTGTTTTTTGACCCTATCCGATGCTTCACCTTGTCATTATCAAAGTCAAGCATGTAGACATAGTCTGAATTGTAGTCTCCAGCATACACAACATTTGATGCCTCATCCACATGGATGCCAGATGGATTTGATCTGATCACCTCACCATTCATATTGCATACTTCAATATGCAAGAAAGTAACATGTATATGCATTATATGATTAAAAACTTACACTACAAAAATATAAAATCATAAGATCAATAGTGTGTGATTCAAATTTGATGAGAACTACACTGTAAACAGTTGAGGTTGGCAGATTACAGTATTATTGTTTTCAGTTTAATAACTTCAACTCTATAGATATCATTTATGTAGAATAATTAATATTTTAACAGTTTAAAAAAAACCCACAACTTCATCTCTATGTATATCATATTCAATAATGAAATATTTTAACAAGTTTATAAACATTATGCCAACTTTATATTTTGATATTATTGTATTTAATAATTATTTTAAGTTTAAGATTCATAACTTAACTCTATGTGGATGATATGAAATAATGGATATGTAGATATTCCTACACTTATAAATTTGAATTGTTGAAAACACACAAGTGAAGCAAGTGGACTGTCAATATTTAATAATTGAATATTTTGACTGTTTTGTCACCAGTATTTGCTACTGCAAGTCTCCTTGGATGATATGAAATGATGGATAATCCCTGTGGATTGCTGATTCCATCTTCTGGTTTATCAATTCTTTTTATGAAAGTTCCATCACTACTGAATAGCTGTAGTTTGCGTTGACTTGATATAATGATGTTGTCATCCTCATCAACTACTACTGCACATGGAGATGTTACCTTAACATCCTCATTATCTGCTTCAACAAGGACTTTTATAAACCTTCCCTCATTATTAAATAATTGTAATCTATTGTTGCCATACTCCAATACAAGAAGGTGTCCTTGGTTAGTAAGAGTAAGATCACTGACATAATTCATTTGACCTTCTTTTGTACCATGTAACCCTATTGTTTTGATGGTCTTGCCATTATTCATGTCAAACATGTACACACAGCTACTGGAGAAACCTCCTGCTGCTACATACAAAACATTTGATGTCTCATCCACATGAATTCTCCGTGGTGTATGCTTTTCTCTCTTTGTGATTGTTTTAATCACCTGACCATTCATATTGCATATTGTGATATTAGAATTGTAATCACTGAATGCTATGTCACCATTCTTCATTTTGTACATTCTGTTAACTTTCACACCTTGTGGTAGTGTAACCTTACCAATATATTCTCCTGATTGCTTGTACTTGAGCATTTCATTTGTCCTACATGAAACCAGTAAGCAATCATCTTCACACTTAACTACATCGTAAACATCATTATTAACATTGTTTATTATTTTAATGGTATTTACTAATCCTTCCTTCTCTACTTTCACTATCATTGGTGACTGCTTGATTGGTTCGCTGCTGGCGCTCACATCTAATTTACAAATACCTGTACTAGTGCATTTTCCTGTCACAAAATAATCTCCATTGTCATCTTCCTGAACTTGAGTGATGTTGATTTCTTCTGTAGGCTGTGTCCAAGTTGCCTTCAGTTGATTTGCATGTATTTCACATTCGTCTGTTTTTATTATTTTGACAACAATTGTCTGACCTTGTAATGCATATTCCACTCCCTTCAATGTTAGGCAATCTGCTGCCCTCATGTGTGATACATGCCCAATATCACATTGTTGCAATGAATCAAACTGATGCTCATTGATAACAAATTTAATTTGTCCATCATCAGCTGGCTTTGTTTTTGGCAATTCATTGATTCTGTCCTTCAGTGCTGTAATTACTCTTTCACTTGACTGCATTGCTGTTGCTTCATCACTCTGCAAAAGCTGATTAAGAAAATTGAGTTTTGTATTTATATCAGACATTGTTGTTTTCAGTTCATCCATTTGGACATCTTGTACCTTCTTTTTCTTTTTGTATATTGTCTCTACTTCTTTTTTAATTTTTTCTCCATTCTCCTTGATTTTCGTTGTCAGCAGTTGTACATGATTGTCAATGTCTCTCAAAGTTTTATCTTTATTTTGATTTAATTGTTTAGCATTTTGAGTAACTGCTTTGATGTCATTTTGTAATTTGCTTTTGAAGTCATTGGCAGATTTCTCCAATGCAGCTGAAGTTTCCTGCAATTCCTGAAATGCTTTTGAATCTGGTTTGGGAATTTCTTGTAATATATTGTGATAAGTGGTAAGCATTTTGTGAATTATATCCTGTGAATTATAAAACAAAACAAAAAAAAAATCAATTTTTTTGTTTACTTCATTGGTTGTGGTTTCATTATTATATTCTTGAATCATATACAGTAGAACTCCTCTTATGAGACACATCTTTTGAAGGGTAGGACACCCTTTGAGGGGATATGTTTTGTGAAATCTTATGCTATATTGACATTGTGGTTAAATCTATTACGTGAACTCAAAAGGATGGGGACACTTTCTGAGTGTGCAAATGGTCAATTCAACTTGTATTTACCCCCCTTTTATGGAGATATTAAGTTGTCTACCTATCATAAAGAAGTACATTAGACTAAAATCAGTGGTACAAAGAGGCCATGGTCAGGGGCCCATACTAGTGTAAAAAAAAATAAGTGAAAGGAAAAAAAAAACAAAGTTTGAATAAAATGAACTATAGCTTTTACCTTTTAAGTCACTCTATAATAAATTAAATTCCTATGCCCCTGAAACCCTATAACTGCTGCTCTCAGTTGCCCTAACTAAAACAATAATAGTATTTCATCCATTGTTTTTATTATGATGACTTTTGAACTATAAACTTAACAATCGCTGTGCAAGTCCCAAACCATTACCATTCAATCAACCAATTGTTATTCTTAAGTCCGGTGAATTTTGGCCAACTGTGTGAATTCTTCAGTTTGGGTTTATGTCCAGTGAAGGTTTGATGTAATTCTTCATAAATATAAAAGTGAATTTTCACCCATTTGCCATGGTATTGATGTTTCTTTGTTCCTTTAAAACATGTCCTTTCAATACATAAAATTATCTTTTATTTTCAATTGGCTTTCTAATGTAGTATTTTTTTTTTTTTTGAAATATCTAATTGTCTTTCTTTTTTTTCCCGAAATATCTAATTGTCTTTATTTGAAAATAAGATATCTCAATCTACTCCAAATAGCTTTATTTTGAACTAAGATATCTATCTACACCAAATATTGCCATATTGTCTATCAGTTTAATTTTTTTAAATAAAATGAACAGTGTTGAATGTGCCAATTTAAAAAAGATAACAGAAGCTCCTACGTGAAGCTCCTGCACACATCATGGTGTATGCCTACTACAAAATATTTGACTTTGTATCATCTAATCCGTTTATTATACCATTTCCATTTTCTGCATAAATACTTCATACCTTTTGTGACCAAGTCATGCCAACCAGTACAGTGATGATAATGAAAGCCTACATTGAAATAAAGTGAAAATCATAATTCTAATAATTACCATCAATTTAAATTTATCAGCAATATACTGGAGATGGGTTCTTGAGATAGCATTTATTCAAGGGAGGAAAATACATGATAAATTTCTTTTTGGATTTTTTTTTCCAATCAATAATAAAATTAATATATTAAACTTCTAACACAGGATAGGCAAACTATTTTGCGAGCTTACCTTCCAATGCTTTCAACCATTGCTGTGGTCTTGTTCATGCTGACGTCATCAGAGGGCTTTGTTATGCACTTTATAGAATTAACAAAACCGACGCTGAACAAAGATGCAGGTACTGTAGATTTAATCTACCTGCTGTATGGAATAACATCATCAAAGAGCAGAAGGAGGCGCTGGGGCCTAACAAAGCCCACAGACAGGAATCGCTCTGACGTCATAACAAGTTCGGATGAAAATGGATTGTATCTCAACTCCAATAAAACTGAAACTCTTCTTATTCATTCAAAATATCTGAATTCCCCACCTGAAATTCATCATGTGTCAGTAGGTGACTCCATGGTCATGCCTTCGAATGTTGTTCAAAACATTGGAGTGACTTTCGATGAATCAATGACCCTATCCAAACACATCAACACTACCTGTAAGCGAAAGATCGTTTCACGTAGCAGCACCAAAACTATGGAACAGCTTACCTTCTAGTGTAAGAGAAGCACCAACTCTTGCTATTTTCAAGACAAGATTGAAGACTCATCTTTTCAATACCTGTTACTAATTTCAAATTTTCATACATTTTTTTTTTTTTTTTTTTTTTTTTTTTTTTTTTTTTTTTTTTTTTTT
>NW_022685291.1:2561293-2566969 GCF_011630105.1 Anneissia japonica
TCTTCTGCTCAGTCTGTTTCTCTGCATCTGTAGTTTGGTTACAATAGGAGTTGCTTTTTGTTTTTGTTTTTCCAGCGCATTGAGACTTCGGTATAATGCGCTATACCAAATCCCACTACATTACATTACTTCAACGTGAATAAGACCACAGCAGTGGTTGAAAGCTTGCAAGGTAAGCTCGTAAAATAATATCCTGTTGTTGAAGTTTAAAATATTGTATTATTATTTACATCTTCATCGAATAATCAAATTATTAACATAATAATGTTACATTATAATGATAGTATGGTATTGTAATTTAATAATCATAATAAAAATAGTATAATACTAATACAAACTGATCTGGATAAATTAGGATTAGAATGAAAACTTGCATTAGAAGAGAGAAGAGGCGAGTTCAGTGCTGAATAAAATGAAGCATAATAGTAGCCTAGGGTCTGATGGATTCTCAGTTGAATTTTTAAAAGTATTCTGGCTAGGTCAGGCCTAGCCAATTTGTTATTAAATCATTAAATTACGGTTTTAAAATAGGCTCTCTGTCAGTATACCAAACACAAGTTATAATAGCTTTATTAAAGGAGACAAGCTTCATGAATTTATACAAAATTGGAAACCAGTATCTTTTTTGAATATCATATATGAAATTAGATCATCTTCTATGATACACCGGTGAATGTACTAGGATAATCTATAACTTACTGGTATGTACAAAGTGACGTAATATACCTGGCCTTGTACCTTTGATCGATTTCGAAAAAGCATTTGATACTGTGTCTCATACATAAAGACGATATTAATGAAATTTAATTTTGGTGACGATCTAACGAAATGGATTGATATCTTTTATAAAAATTGTCAATCATGTGTTCTTGTCAATGGTTATAATTCAACTTTTTTTAATGTAAATAGACGATGTTGCCAAGGGAACTCTCTCTCACCATATTTATTTCTTTTATGTATAGAGGTACAATACAACCTCTTTTTTACGTAACCCAGTTATACAAACCCTCGTTTTTTTAGCCTCGTATTGACGATGACGTCATCAAAAACCCCCCAAAAAATTCCGAACAAACGGCACTCTTCAGAGCAACCATAAGTAAAAAGACTATAACAATAAACTATAACAATTTTAATAAACCATAGTGCAACATATTTTCCTCAAACAGCAACATTGATTGAGTCTAATACCGGGTTGTTATAATTCAAAACCATATGAACTGAGTGAGATTAACAACATCGATGGTGTTCAAAATAATTGCTTTCCTCCTTAGCTTCGTGTAGAAAACTTTTCTGGTCGAATTTTCTACACCAAGCTGAGTAGGTATAGTTTTGTACACAATCGCTAATTAGTTGGCTCGCCTAGTGCAGCTCACATGGTTTTAGTTTGTCTCAGCAGGCCCAGGCAACACCACAGCTCTGTTGTTTAGAATAACTATGAAGGAGAATTCCCAAGTTATACCTTTGTCGTATAGGTATTCTTACAATATTTTTATGTTCTTTAGTTAAATAAAAGATATAAAGTGATGAATTAATACATTAGAAACATGGTTTTATTTGAACATATTATTTTGACATCGTAAAGTGATGAATTAAAACACTAAACACATGGTTTTAGGCCTAGAGACTAGGTCTGGCCTAGGTAACATTGTTCGTTCATAACATACATTTATTGAGCCTTACCTACAGTACGTATTACGTCAAAGGCTACCACAAATTTAACCCAACCTCAATTTTACGAATCCCCTGATTTACGTACGCCCTCCAATCCCGTACCGCGCATAAAATTAAGGTTTCACTGTACTAGCAGAAAACATAAGATCAAATGAAAAGATTAAAAGTAGAGGGTGTGGAAATGAAAGTCAGCATGTATGCTGATGATACTACTCTACTCCTAGACGGATCTGAATGAAGTGTTGTGGAGTTAATCATCTGGACTGTTTTTTATAAAATTTTTGGGTTAAAAGTTAATTATCAAAAAACATGTGCTGTCTGGATTGGAAGTAGGGATAATTGACAAATATAATTGTGTGAAATTAAGAGAAGGGTTTCATTGTTCAGATAATGAAAAATTTAATATATTTAACATTCATTTTGTACTGATGTTGTCCAAATGCTAGACTTGCCACAAGTCTTTTTATTATTATTTTTCTCATTCTGGACAGCACCACCAACGAGCAAGTTAATTTTAGGACGAAATAAGTGACTTGTAAAACACTGCATGCAAGTACCCGGATCTCATAAAAATGACGTAATCTTTTATTCTGTATTTGGATAAATGGGCGGACTAAAATAAACGATTTCAACCAATCATTATGCTCACATTTTCAAAGTCACTAACAAACTAAATGATCGATGGACAAACCAGATTTTACTTACACTGTTTAAATGGTAATGCCCCTTAATATCTGTCTTCTAAATTGAACTTTACCCACTGATTTCAACCAATCATTATGCTCACATTTTCAAAGTCACTAACAAACTAAATGATCGATGGACAAACCAGATTTTACTTACAGTGTTTAAATGAGTGAGTAATTGAACTCTACCCACTCTGTTCATTCCTACCCTACTAGGAATCATATATCAAATACTCTAGTGGTGTGCATACATTTCATAACAGAGCAGCTCATCTTTGGAACAATCTTACAACATTCGTAACAATTTTGATTCTCTTTCTATTAATATGTTTAAAAAAGAGACCTTTATTTGTATTTAGTAAGACTGTACCTTTTCTTTTTTGGTTTGGTAGTTTTCATTTGTCTGCTTTCTTTTCAGTTGTTGTTGTATCTTGTTGTTTTTTTATTTACTTTTAGTTACTTTTGAATTTCATGATTTTAAACATTTTTTTTCTTGGATATATTTCACTGTATGTACCGGGACTTCCTTGAAAAGCAGTGCTAGTCACTGAATCGATACTCCTGGTTAAAGAAAGCTTAAACAAATAAATAATAAACTTGAAAAAAGGTGATGACAAAAATATAAACTTAAAGCATTTAGGCTAATTATAAAATCAGTCATGCATACAATATCACACATTGAATTTGATGTGTTAAATTGTGCAAATGAATGATCAGACAGCTTTGCCCAGGCCCTAATCCGTAAAAAATTAAATACAGTATGGGACACAAAATAAATTAGGTATGACGTGCACTAAGCGCAGTAAAGAGTCAGTAACCCAAATTTAGGGCCTGGAATCCAGGCTATCCAAATGCCTAACCTTGCTGATTGCTTTTTTCCATACAAAAATCTTTAGCACAATGGTCAAAAAGATATTTAATACCTCTGGTAAGGTTGACCATCATGAAATCACTTAATTTTAACCCTTCCAAGTCCTCTAATTTATTCATTACTGAACTTAAGTATTTTTGGAAATCCTCCAAAAAAATTAATAGAAAAAAAATATGAAAACCAAAATGAAGTTGGTATTAATATGGTTCAAATAAAAGTTCATTTTCTATGATAACTTAGATTCCTTTCATCTTTATTACTGTATATCTGTATGTTTTGTGATATGAAGAAATAAAAAAAATACTTTGTTTGTATACTGACACACCCTATCAATAATGTAGAACAAAAATAAATTGCAGACTTGCCAGAGATATTGCTGTGTACTTGAGCTTCTTCACCATTATCGTTGGATCTGCAAATGTGGAGAACTAATTGGTAAATAGACAGACCAGTGTGTATCACTATATCTCTCGCTGTCTCATCCATCTTTCAATTATGACAGCCATGTTAAAAGAAAATAAATACTTATTCATAACTGTCACTTGACTTGCCGCAGTACACTTGTGATCTAATGAATGACAATGAAGAAGTTTTGTGAGTTTTCAGATTTGAATCCTTGTGATGTTTTAGGGTTTTTATAGTAAATGTATAAATTGCATAACTTTATAGTTTGAGGCATTAAAATTATAACCAAAATGGTACTGGGTTTGGTCTACATGAGCTTGTGCTTCGTACTGTGTGGGTACGGGGCGCCATTTGGGACATTCGCTATTTTGTCAACAAAATAACATTTTGTCTCGAAAAAATGCTATTTTGTCGACAAAATATATTCTGTTATTAGATCAAGATTTTGTAAGACAGAATTTATGTTGTTACCACAAAATTGTATTTTGATGACAAAATGCTATTTTTGTAAGAAAATGTATTTTATCACCACAAAATGCTATTTTGTTGACAAAATAACTTTTTTCTGAGACAAAATTAATTTTGTCGCCACAAAATGCTGTTTTTTCGACAAAGGACTTTTGTATGAAACAGAATTTACTTTGTCACCACAAAATTTTATTCTGTCGAAAAAATGACTTTTGTTGGTAACAGAATTTATTTTGTCAACAAAATGAGGTTATATGCAAATTAGGAGACGGAGCTTCTTATCTTTTGCTTCTGATCAGTCACGTGATCTGTATATGGTATTTGCTTTGTTATTGTTCTTAATGCTCGAGTTCATGCACCATAAAGATGTGTAAGCAACACTATATTTGCTGTTTGTGTATATTTTTACATGAAATTTCTTTTACCAAGTCACTAACAACTGTTTTACGTGCGTTAGGACATTGGACATCGAAAAGCACAAAAGATATTGATGGTAAAGCTTAGGCTGATATTAAGAGAAATGTTTACGATGAATTACTGGCTTAGACACCTGCTGTGCTGCTGCTACTGTACACACAGACCAAGGGTTGTTGCAGGGAGTAATTTTATAGCCAAAAAACACATCTCTCACCACATACAGTACAATATTTCTGAATTTTTCACTAGGAAATACATTTCAAAAGCCCATAAAACTTAGTGCGCAGCAGCACAAAGAATAAAAGAATAAAGAAATGCCCTTTCAACCCCACACTAGTTCATCACCTCCTCTACGCCATTATCCGCATTTTCAGCACGGCAAAGTTAAGAGCAGTTGTCTGTAACAATCAAAGAATTTTCAAAAATAGTGGCAGACTCAAAAAAATGGATTTCTTTCTAATTTTGCACATGGCTATACCTTTGTTAAGAGAAATCAAATATGAAGTTTTATTCACTTTGTGCATATATTTCCATGGCAACGGGTAAATTTGTATTTTTGGCAATTTTTTGTCATTTTTTGCTGTTTTTATTAGTAATAATTTGATACAATATTTTTAATATCCTTATAGTTTATTCATCAAAAATAATGGGTGTGTGTGTAAGGTCAATACATTGGGTATCTGTTGCATGTTTTTACATGTTTTTTGGATTTCGTACTTGGGAGATACCATGTTTCTAAAAAGGGATGTTTTTCTTTTTTAGTTCCTATGCATGTAATGCAGTAGGAACTATTGTAATCACTCTGTCACATTTCTTTTGTTTTTTATTGTGTGTAGTATGTGTGTGCGTATGTGTGTAGACATTTATGCAAATGCGCATGCGTCAAAGAAAAGTTTTCCGACATTTTGTTTTACATCGCGATGCAAAGTTCGACGTGGATTTTCTGCAGAGTTCAGTCAGGGCTCAAGCTAACCGATCGGCAAGTCGGCATGCATGAAACTATTTTGGTTTTACAGCATAGGTATTTTGTAGAAGGCCTAAAATAAAACAAAAAGGTTTTAATACTTGCTGAAATACATCGTTTTTTCATTTAGATCTCCATTTTTCACTAACTCCATGCGACGTTTATTTCTGTTGTATGAGTAGTCCATAGAGCTA
>NW_022685291.1:2567298-2591020 GCF_011630105.1 Anneissia japonica
CTATATACTTTTTAAGTCATGTATCATGCATAGGAACGTTGACGCTTGCAAGGCTCTGGTTTCAAATTATGAAAAACTTCTAAACTTTATTTGCTCATAAACCTCAAAGTGGTGCTTTTTTAGAACTGATTTTCTACAAATAGGCAGTTTAAATTCCAGTTTAATAAATGTGGGTAATCGAAAAATGTATGAGCAGTGTTGCCAGAAAAACTGGCATTTTTCATTTAAAAAAATTATAATAGTAAAATTTACCAGTTTTTCCGCTGATTTATTTATAGATTCCTTTGATTAGAACAATAATAAATGTTTTTCTATACCTTAAGTAATGTTGTGGTCTGATTACAGCATTCAGGGGTTTCAATGGCTTATTTTATTCGATTTTAGTCTATTATTAATGTGAAGCTCATCACCCCTCACCCCTCACCCCCCTGCTGGCGCCACCCTGGGTTTTTAAAGAAATGATCACTGCTAAGGTGTCTGATCAATCTGTTCGCCAACATCTGCCAGTCTGTAGGCCAACATACGAGTCTCAAGGCCAAATTAGAAATGAAGGATACATTAATAATTGTTTGTTTTTCTGTCCCGAAGATGGATTTAATCCCCCTTATCTGCACTGCTTCTCTCCACCCAGGAGTATACATGGGTACCTGGTAGGGTCAAATGCCAAAATACGCTGATGTATCTGCTACAACTCTATGGAATACTACCCCATGTGCACTGCACTGGGCGAGCCAACCAATTAGCGTTCGTGTACGAAACTATGCCTACTCAGCTTCGTGTAGAAAATTAGACCAGACAAGTTTTCCATGGTTTGCCACACGAAGCTAGGCAGGAAAGCAATTATTTTGAGCACCATCGGTAGTTGTTCATCTCACTCAGTTCACGTGGTTTTAGATTATAACAACCCGGTATTAGACTCAATCAACGTTGCTGTTTAATGAAAATACGTTGCATTTTATGGTTTGTTTATTGTTATAGTTTATTGTTATAGTCTTTTTACTTATGGTTGCTCTGAAAAGGGCCGTTTGTTTTGAATATTTTCAGGGTTTTTGATGACGTCGTCGATACGAGGCGTACGTAAAACCTAGGGTTCGTATAACTGGGGTATGTAAAAATGAGGTTCTACTGTACTTTAAAAAACATATATATTTTGAGAAAAACCCCCCTTTGTGGAAAAAATTGTTTGGAAGATACCATTATTTATTTATTTATTATTTATTATTTAGTTTGAGATGGTCAGAATGACAAAGAGAACATGAAGAGGCGAGGGATTCATTAAAAACGAAAAAATGTTTAAAATCCAAGTCATAATAGCCAGAGAAACATTAAAAAAAAAAAAACAAAAGATCAATTAAGTCCCTTCAAAAGGAAAGAGGAAGTAAATTAAGATAAATAAGGCGTTCTCTATAGTTGTAAGCAGGGTAGTTAAGAATGTAAGCGGAAGCTCGGCGCTGCAATCATTCGATGAGCATGAGGTTAGATTTTGTTGAAAAAACGCATATTCTAGGTCACTACGGATAAGAGATGTGAAAAGTGGTTTAGTGACATACACTGGTGCAGTATAACCAATCGCACGCTTAATTAGGCCGAGCTTTGATTAAATAAAAAATATTATGTCTATGTTTCAAATATTTTTGTCCTTTTAAGTTGTATATAAATTTAATATAATGTATAACATATTATGGGTGTTTTGTATTACCAAGCATGTTTAATGTGAAATAAGTTATAAATTATTATATCAAGTGGGGGTTGCCATGCCAGAACCAGAATCAGTGGCCAAAACAAGGTTATTGCCTTTTTGGTATATTCACATACTATTGCCAAAGTTATGAGTAAAAGTATTAGCTTCTCTGTAGGCCTATTACTGTACTATTTTTAGTATGCTAACTCAGTTTATCATTTAGCAGCAGTTACTGGTTTAAAATGGCAAGCCTCAAGTATTCATATATTCATCTTTAAAATGTTACCTTTGTTGTCTTGTTCATGTTCCTCTTCACTTTCTTTTTCACCATTGTCATTACCATCTTTATCATCATCATCACTGTTATCTTCCTCCTCATCATCATCATCAACATCTTCCTTATCTTCACTTAGGTTTTCCATTGGTTGTTCTTACAAAATGGATCAAAAATAGAACAGGTATTAGTCAATGCTATTTTTAATATCATTAATATAAACAGATATGAGTGTGTGTATGGATTCACTCTAGACAATCATTGTTGTTGAATGTAGTTAGGATTCAAAGTATTGACAATATTAAACATTGCTTATTCTTCAAAATTCTGAAAATTTACACAAAG
This sequence comes from Anneissia japonica, assembly GCF_011630105.1. Taxonomy (NCBI): domain Eukaryota; kingdom Metazoa; phylum Echinodermata; class Crinoidea; order Comatulida; family Comatulidae; genus Anneissia; species Anneissia japonica. The sequence continues at coordinate 2,569,599 of NW_022685291.1, forward strand.
AGAGTGAACATATTTCTAAAATTTAAAAATTCAATGAATGTCACATGGAAACTCATAAAATATTTGTTGGTTTGAGCCAGAAGGACTGCACCAGAGAACCTATGCAGAATAAAATTACTTTTAATAATAAATATTTTTAATTGGCATTGAAGAATACAATTTGCTAGGAAAGAAAATAGGAAATTAGCCTGAAAAAAACAAATTTGCACGCTTTCCTCTTACACCACAAAAATACGAAAATTGGGAGATCAGTAAGATAACAAACAATACATTGATAAAAATAATCAAAAGTCGAAGATCACAAATAAACAATCAAATAAAAATAAGTAAGCAATAAACAGTTAATAAGAGTGTAATTGATTAATTCACTGAAACTTAGACTGCTCCATTCGACTAGGCTCCGCCTTGTAGATTTGGGCAGCCCATCTCTAAATCATGAAATAATTTTTCCATTGTACTAATTAATGTTTACTTCCTATCATTTTGATTCGTTTTTTTTAAATACTTTTTTTATACTTGATTGCTTTTTTATCTTTTCTTTGTATTATGTGAAATGTTGCTTGTTCTTAAGCAAGAATTAGAAAACAAAGAGCCTTATAGACAAAAAAGAGCAATTGAAATGTTTTCCTTTTGATTAATGAGAAACTCTGTAGATGAATCCAGTGATGTTTACACTGACGACACCTCTGAGATTGTTTTATAAATCAAAAATTAATAATACCTTCTGTTAGAGCTTCTACTGCCTTTGCGAAGTATTTAATGAATGCCTCCATCTTTTTTTCACAAAGTATCTGACGCTGCTCTAGATCCATAATCAAATCCCAGCCGTTTGCTGCATTTTCCTTTGCAACACTATATAGTGCACTGATCTGTTTTATTTGATAGGAGGTCAGTGTCGTTCCCAGATTTAAAAGTTTTTGCCGATGCAGGGGGAATTTTGTGATTACAATGTTCCTGGGAATTTGTAGTGATGGATATCGCTCTTTAATTAAATGTTCCAGACCAAATAGTTGCGTAAATTAATAGTTTCATAGAGGAGAGTTATGAGTCTTGTAGCACTATTTTGTATGCGCTGTAGTTTTAAAATTTGAAAATTAAAAACACCGTAAAAATATATACAGAATATTCCCAATTAAGTTTAAAAATGATTGTAAAAGTTTACTCAAAAGTTTCAAGAATTTTGAACAATTGTGACCATGTTTCTAAAATTAGGAAACTAATAAAATTTTGGGGTTGGTTTGAACCTTAGTTAATAAATGGTGTAATACGTTGTTTTTTTTTTTTTTTCCAGATTACATGCCAAGGAACAAAAATGCAGAATAACTTTTAAATAAGGATTAGATAGAATTCAGTGAGTTTACACTGAAGACACCTAGGATTGTTTTATGAATTGGTCATAAAATTAATAATACCTTTTGTTAGAGCTCCTACTGCGTATACGAAACCATTTATCCTCAACGTTTCAATGAATGCCTGCATCCCTTCTTCGCAGATTTTCATGCTCTGTTATAGATTCATAATCAAACTCCAACTATCTGGTGCATATTTTTTTGGAATATTATACAGTCCACAAATCTGTTCTACTTGATCTTGAGTCAGTACCATTCCCAGATTTATAAGTCTTTGCCGGTGCATTGTAAATTGTGTGATTAAAATATTCTTGATATCTTTTGGTATTTGGATTGATCGATGTCGATATTTAATTTGGTGTTCCAGACCAAATTGTTGTGTTAACTTAATAGTTTCATAGAGGAGAGTGAGATTGATAAACTTTGTCATCACAATAATACTGTAAAGTGCTAGTTGCCACTGTATTCTGTTAATTATTTTTTTCATAGTTTATGTATTTTAATGTATTGTTTGAGCCACATGCCTATGATAAATATAGTAAACTCAATTTAATAATCAGGTCTTAATTATGTGAAATTTGTTTATGTTAAAAAATGTTATTCATTACTTATTTGATGTTATTTGAAAAAATATGCATATAATGATTTTTAATGACCAGTTTTGATACAGAATTTTATCATTGGCGCCATTTTTACCACCTGTCATTTGGGGCCATTTTTACCAAGGCAATTCTCACCGGGGCCATTTTTACCGGGCCATTCTTTCCTACATTCTTTTTTTAAAACAAAAACAGAACTGGAGAAATATTGTGTGATACGAAGTTTACGCATGCACAGATGACGTATGCTTTTCTACAGTTAAATTACAGAAAAATAATTATAACAACTTCAAGGAAACTTGTGTTTTATAGCATGAATTAATTTTACAAGTCTTTTTTCTAAAATTATAGCGGTATCGATATTCTCTATAACGGTACAACCCACCGGGATCCAGACATCAAACAGCAAGTTTCACCAGCCAACATGTGTTTTGTTGCGATCTCGTAAATGAAACTGCTCATGTGACCTAGAGGGCCGACCTCCCAAAAAGTAGTTTGTTATTGTTTTGAGCAAAGCGGTTTTAAACAGAAATGTGTTTCAAGATTGTTTATGAGTGAGCGTAATTATGAAAATAATAATTTAGACAACCCAAACCATTGCTTGAAAATGTCATAGAAAATGTAGTAGGAATCCTAGTACAGCACTGAAGTGAGTATATAATACAAATACCGTACTCGCACGAATAAGTGCCCTATCGAATAAGTGCCCCTCATAACGAGAAAATTTCCTTAAGTGCCCCGTTTGAATAAGCGCCCCCTTCTAATTTGAATAAACGCCCCCTCAATAACCCAATCAATCCTGGGACTGTGGATGTTGGCATGATTTGAGGTGTGAAGTGGAATCACATTCTCCTTTAGTCAATATCAAAGTGAGGATATTTATCTTTGACAGAATGATGAGAGCTCCCTGGACTGAGACAGTATATTTCCAACTTTCATCTTCTTTCATTTGTTTATAGCCTAGTCCTATTACTCCTTTTCCGACAATTTGCACCTTTAACACATTCTCATCTAAGTTTTCAAGAAAACCTGCAATGATCATGCCGACCTGTTATTCTCAATCGACCGATGGCGAACAAACTAACCACCACCACTAATTTCATCTGCTATTCTGCTGTTATGTAATACTGTACTCACAACATTCTTGTCATGACAAGCCATGCTCTCTGGACGATTATCTTTTCCGCCGCAGCACCATTCGTAATTTGCCCTGATGTCCTTATTTAATCGTTTTTCATTCAAAATGTGCCTCTTGGATTTAATAAGTTCTCATAAGAACCCCTCGATTTTCATCTATTTCCATAAGCGCCCCCTCAATTTTCACTCTGTTTTATAAGTGTCTCGTCCCATTTGAATAAGCGCCCCTCAAAAAGTGCAAAAAATATTTCATCTCTCATTTCATCTATCTAAATTGGCTTAAGTGAAATCATTTTGCAATACAGTCAGCTTGAAAGGGAAATGATCATTTTATTAGAATAATAAACCTTCCATATTCTTCAAAATTGTAAAAGTTTACTAAAAAAGCTGCAAGAATTTTGATCAATTGTGAACATGTTTCTAAAATTGGGAAATTCAATGGATTTCACATGAAAAATAATGAAATTTTGGGGTTGGTTTGAGCCAGAAAGGCCCTATATTTAATGATGTTATGTTTTTTTTTTGTTTTTTTTTAAATATTAAATGCCAGTTAACAAAAATGCAGAATAACTTTTAAGCAAGGATTAGATAGAATCCAGTGATGTTTACACTGAAGACCTAAGATTGTTTTATAAATTGATCTTAAAATTAATAGTACCTTCTGTTAGAACTTCTACTGCCTTTGGGAAGCCATTTTCCTTCAATGTTTTAATGAATGCCTCCATCTTTCCTTCACAGATTATCATACTCTGCTCTAGAGCCATTATGAAACTCCATCTATCTGCTGCATGTTTCTTTGCAATGTTATACAGTACACCAATCTGTTCTACTTCATCTGGAGTCATTACCATTCCCAGATTTATAAGTCTTTGCCTATGCTGCGTAAATTCTGTTATAACAATGTTCCTGATATCTTCTGGTATTTGGAATGATGGATGTTTTTCTTTAATTAACTGTTGCAGACCAAATTGTTGTGTTACCTTAATAGTTTCATAGAGGAGAATGAGATTGGTTGAAGTCAGATGTCCACTACCAGCCAGTATCGTTAAGATGTCAATTGTTTTAGAACACTTTTGTACTTCATAATTATTTTTTATATGGTCCCTGTACAGAGCTTTCAACATACTTACTCCATCACTATAACCATCAAACCAATTTGACACTGTCAACATAAGACTTCTGAAATTTGCATCAGCTATATATATAAATTAAAAAAATATATATAATCATCAAATACACTGGTGTTACCATTTAACTATGAGGCACCTCTATTTGGTTTTTTTTTTTCGTACTAAATGTAATTTTAAACCTTATAAATTTATTAATTTTACTTTGAACTTTCTTTTGACTAATTCAGTTTTATGTATATTTAGGCCTATATTCCTTATATTTCTTCATATATACGAGTAGTTTGTGTGCACTAAGTGAAATCTACCTTTTGCAATACAATCAGCTTGAAAGGGAAATGATCATTTTATAAGATGCAAAAATAGTGAGCATAAAAGATGACAAAAATGTATTGTTTACCTGTACTAAATGCCATGTTGTCATGAACAGCTGCTGATTTAATGCTGCGAGATTTATTCTCACTTATTCCTGAAATAAAATTATGATAATTCTTTTAAATCTATGTCCATAAGAATATGACATTAATGTATTTTATTGCTTTAAAAAAAAATCCTAAATATCTTGGTAACATACAATGTCACTGTTGGTATTTTTGGTAATGAAGCACTGGTTTTAAATGTGAAATGTCAGAAATGGAGCTGATTCACACTAAACTATTATACACAGTGAAAAACAATGTATATTCTTACACCATGTCTCAATTGAAGTCAAAGTACGTAATTCTGTCCTCTTGTATTTATTTTTAGATCCCAGGACTCTATCCAAATACTGTATAGCTTAAACATGGATATTCATGAATGTGAATATGCTATCTAGGCCAACATACAACACATCTACATTACTTATAAATCAATATACTTACCGCCAGATTTGTTTTTCGGTTAAGCTCGAGATATTTTGTATTCTGTTCTGGAATGTACGATTCTTTCTGGTTATATTTTTTATAAAATTATTTGACAAGCCCTCGGTGGTTTTGGTGTTGCATCATTAGTGCTATTATGTACATTATATGCTTGGCTAAAAAAAGTCAATGAGGTTTTTGGTGCACCTCATAGCTAGCTGGGTTCACATGACTACTTATAAAATATATCAACTATGACCATACCTTTACAAATGAGAGAATTTATCTTAGTTTGTGTTTAGTTATTCTTGAATATGTATCTATTTGTTAAACAAAGTGCCTCCCACCGCACCCTCTATTATCAATTATCTATTTATCTGAATCTATATCCAATTGGAGTATGCTTTCCTTCCAATCTGTGGGTTCTATAGGCTCAAATCTGATCACAGTAACATGTTTTTTCTTGCGACCAAATTAATCACCATCATAATGAGACTTTAGATTTGGAGATAAGCCATGCTAGAGTTAAGCCTGATTCAATGTTAAGCCCCCGCAGCGATTAAAGCCTGGCTGAGAAAAATTAAATACTTTGACACGTCAGGCCTAGTTACTATAAGAACACAGCTCGTGTTTCGTACAGGTCATTCCATTCATAGAAAAAGCCTTTAATGGTGAAAGCGTACCTGTCATTAGCCGTAGTAGCCTAGGTCAATACATAACACCGGCTGTATAAAATTTATTATAAGTTTGAAAATGTTAATCTTATTATTGCAGTAGTGTACACTATGTACAGGGTTTAGTTATTGTTATTTATTCGTTAATGTTATCATATTAATATATAAATTTAATGTATTGTTTAAGTATGAATTACTATGTTCATGTTAAATTAATTTTATCTATTAAAATTGTATATTTAAATAATATAGTAATAGGCACTGATAGCCGAGGTCTAGCCTAGACCAGTCCTAAAACAAATGAATATGTGAGTGTATAAAACTATGAAAAATATGAAGAAAAAAACGCAAAATTGTGAAAGAATAAAGGAATCTTGAGTAGATTTCCTGTTTGATAAATCGAAACAGTACTGGGTTTGGTCTGCAGGAGCTCGTGTTTCGTACAGGTCTTTCCATTCGTAGAAAAAGCCTTTAATGGTGAATACGTACCTGTCATTAGCCATAGTAGCCTAGGTCAATACATAACACCGGCTATATAAAAATTTATTATAAGATTGAAAATGTTAATTTTATTATGATAGTAATTATTATATCCATATTTAAAATTATTGTTTTATACTTTGTTAATTCTTAATAATAATATAATTTTAGATATATATAAATTTATTTTATATTATATTGTTTAAATAACAGTACTAAATTTATGTTAAAGGGACGGAAATGGAATATTCTTTCGATTAAAGATTGACAAAGATTGAAATATATTAAATATAGATAGTTTATATAAATGTTTATTTTTACACACCAGTTAAATATGCAATTTTGTATCGAAATGATATATTTAAAATATTTAAATTATGAGTTAATATGTATTTAGTAAAATAAAAAATAAAAAATTAAAAATGGAAATAAGAAAACGGCATAGGAAGAAGGAAGAAAAGGAAAGAAACTTGGAGTGGCTGACATATTTTCCGAAAATAAACAATAATAATCATATTGTCATTATTGCATCACGTTTTTGTGAAATTTTGTTGGCACTAATCGTCAGAGGTCAAGGTGCCGGCAGCCTACACGTTTCATGTATTTGACATCGAATACAAAATCAGATTGCATTCTAGTCAAAATCCAAATGTACCAGTATGTTATTTTTCATACCGGCCGCATTGTTGTAGTACCCTCTCTTCAAAAGAATTCCTATTCCTGTATTTTAACAAAGTTAAAATAACCATAATTCAAAGTTTCTTATATACTGGTCATATGTATGCAAATTTATTTAAACTTTAATCAGTGAGATTAAGCCTGTCGATAGAATACCCGATCGGCAGTGGAGGGCTTGATTAAAGAGCATGCACACATACACTTGGAAGCACTGCTTCCATTCCAATGTTAAATTGGCTATTCTGACGCCATCTCACGGTTGTCACAATAACAAATTTAGGGTATGTGTGATAGTTAGTATTGGTGGTGTTTAAGGTGATAGTATAGTGTTAATGGTGGTAGGTCATGGTTAGTATTGGTGATGATTAGTGGCTTTTAAATTGATACCTTTTTTTCCTAAAACATTTACATGTTACATCACTTTATTTGCCATAAATTAATTCAAAATTCCAAGAGAACGAACTGTCATGCAAGTTTCAAACTGTCTTGTAAATCTCAAAACACAGCCTATTTATTAAACCAATTACAGTATATTAATTAAACTAAAGACTAGATGAAATTCTTCAAAGTTCCAAAAGAACAGTTATCTTATCAATGTTATAAAGTAAAGTATAGATTTATTTATTTATTTGAACATACACCTTCGGAACGGTGGCACTCAATGGAATTGGTGTGTTCACAAAAGCAAGTCAAATAGAATAAAAATGTAATACAAAAAGGGTTAATTAATTAGAAATAACTTTGTACTACAGCATTCACAAAAAATATACTGATAATGGAACAAAATAAATTCAGTTTTTCAAGAATGCATTTATCTACTACTGTACAAAGTAATTTTTCAATAATTTTACTAACTAGAGCAGGTAGAGGGAGAACTGAAATTCGGTGGTAGTTGCCAGGATTTTCTTTTGATCCGTTATTGAAAATTTGTTTGAACTCTGGCATGCTTAAATAGGCTAGAAAACTTATAGTTGTTAAAAAAAAAATGTAACAGTATTGAAATATAGCGGGTGCAGCAATTTTTTGCAGGCAGCTAATTTTCAGCCACAAGTTTATAATGTTTACTTTATCAACTGTATTACAGTACCTTTGTCTTGCACTCTCATTTATATTCCTTGGTGTCAAATTCTTTAATTAAACTAATGAGTAATTGTAAAATAACAATTATGAAAATACAGTATATCATTTGTTAAGTTATTTAATATATCTAAAGTACCTAAAAAATGAAATATTTACCTTTAGTTTAACCACACACAGCACATACAAAGTGTCTCAGTGGAATGTGTGGGTTTTTCCCAGGTTTACTTTAGTCATGTGACCTGGTATAGGCTTGTGCTTGTTTCTTTGTGTGTGCAATCAAGCGTGACTTACAGTAATGTTGAACTGCTGTAAAGTTCAATACACATTATCCAGGTCAAGATTTGAGTACTATTTGAAAACAATTTACAAATGTGGGAATACCGGGGTTGTTAAGTCATTGTGCATTCAATTCTTCAGAGACATATTTTGAAAAACAATTTTTTTTTGTTTTTCTTAGATAATCACTGTCAATGTGGAGTTTTATTCCTTTTATTTTCTTAATCACTTTTCCTTCCTTTTGTTTTCCTTCTCTCTTCCCTAAATTCTTCCTTTCTCTTTTTCTTTCTCTTCCTCACTGTCCATCTCCTCTAATCCTTCCTTCCCTATTTGCTGTCAATGTCTTCTCTATTTCTCTTCTGCATTCATATTTTGCATTATCTCTACTTTATATCCTTTTTACTATTGATCTATTTAATCTCCATCTCTTCTTATTTGCTTCTTTTTCTGTATTTTCATTCATGTTCTTAATGCTCTCTTCCTTTCTTTATTTTTTTTCTTAATGCATTTAACTAATTTCTTTCCTGTTTTTTAATTTGATTGGAAGTCCTGCACACACTATCCAACAGCCTCATTCACATTTTGCATAATCAATTTTAACACAATAAAAATAATATTTATTATTATTTTTGTGCATTAAATTATTGTTTGTTGTTTTAACTGTTTTAATATTTAATTGTTTTGTATAAAGTTAAAAAAAAAACTATAAGTGTAATTAATTATATAAATTGATCAAGGTCTTATGTGTTTGTATTTTAAATTTTTATTTAGGTTAATCAACCGAATAGTCAGAATAATAGCCAGATATTCATGAAGAAAATTCAGCTACAGATACCAAGTCATATGGCAGAGATCTACATGGAGGGGTGCCTGGCCATATGGAGTGCCACATTCATTTCACAAGTATGTTGTAGATCATGCTTTTTTTAGTGTACTGTACATTGTTACTGATATTTTTATTGTAATTTTGAAATACTGATCTATTGTCAAATGTATTTTCATCCTGTAATTGACACGTATGCTGTTGGGTCAATATGAAATAAAAATTAAGATAATATAAATAAATTTTATTTCAATCTTAGCAATTGTGACAATGCAATATTTTTAGTATATACACTTCCTATACACATTTTAGATCTCTTTAAATAAACAAGATCTTGTGTATAAATTCTGTAAAACATCCTCCTGTCCTTAATTCTTTTTATACCTAGTCTAATTTAGAACCCTGTATAACTACCATCTTTGACACACACACACACAAACATTTTTGACCAAAATAAATAAACTAATTCTTAATTGTGATAAAAACTAATCATAAATGTCCAATGACTAACTACTATCAGATGATCTAAAATGTTATTCTAAAATATTGTTTCTAAATTACCTGAAGCATTACTGTTTTTTACATTTATTTACTAAAAGCTCATACTGGCTCCCATGAGCATAATAAACTACACAATACAAATGAATAAACATAATTCAAAGGAATGTTTTCTAGGATATATATTACAAAATCACGCTAATGATACATTTAAAGATATCATGATATAAAATAAAAATGTTAGATTAGTTATTTATTTATTACAAATTTAAGATTATTTTGACTGTTGGTCAATTCTTAGCCTGACTTGAGTTGATTCAACATATTAAAATAATGCAATTTGTTTGTTATATTGAATAGATGTAGATGGTAAATAAAAATTAAATCTATAAGTCTGGCTTGCTTGCGTAATACTACCTGTTACTATTTATAAATCATAATTTAATACACAAATGAAGATGCAATGAGTCTGATTCAATGCATGTTACTGATCATTTAATATTTAATATAAATGTTTATTGGTATTCATAATATGTTGTGTACAAATTGGATGAATATGCAACATAAGCATGTAAGGGCAGTAGACTATAGTATCAATATCAAGTATAAGCAAAGAGTATAAATAGAACAAGAGAGCCAGCAACGCTCATTGAGAGCGTAAAAAACGATACGCTCTACGCAGCTAGTGTAGGAAGCCAGCTAACGCTTGTATGTTTTTTATTACCCAGTACTCCACCGCGCACGGTCGGTTTGTCTGTTTATCTGTTCTCCACAAGATACTGTACTTTTGTTTTCTGCTTACTGAGTTTATAGCGGGCGTGCTTCTACCGCGCTGCGCAGCGCTGCACTGGGTAATAAAAAGAACATACAACCGTTAGTGGGCGTCCTGCACAGGCGTGACGTTTTTACGAATGGGACTTTGCTCTCTTGTTCTATTTATACTCTTTGGTATAAGTTAAAGAGTTTATATATAGTAGTTAGGTCTCCACAACTGCAACTTTATGTGGATGATATGAAATATAAGATGTAGGTATTCATACACTGTACATCTGTATATTTAAATTTGGTGAGAACACACAACAATAGTAGGCCTGTGGACTCAATAATTAGTAATTAAATATTTGTACTGTTTTGCAACTATAATTTGCTACTGCAACTCTTCTTGGATGATATGAAATGATAGATATACCCTGTGGAAATTTGATTCCATCTTCTGGCTTATCGATTCTTTTAATGAAATGCCCTTCACTACTGAATAGTTGTATTTTGTGTTGACTTGATATAAGGATGTTGTCATCCTCATCGACAACTACTCCACGGGGCCCAATCACCTTACCATTTTCATCACCTTTTGTGACAAGGAGTCTCATAAACCTTCCCTCATTATCAAATAGTTGTAGTCTACTGTTACAATACCCTAATACAAGGATATATCCTCCATAAAGTGTAATATCAGTGGCTCTACTCAGTTGACCTTGATTTCCTCCTATCCTTCTTAACATCTTGCCACTGTCACTGTCAAACGTGAACACACAGTCATGAGTATCTGCTACATACACAGTATTTGATGCCCTATCTACATGGATACCAACCGGATTCTGCAATACTTCCTCACCAATTGATTTGATCACCTGACCATTCATATCACATATTTTGATGCATTTATTACCCGAATCACTGAAAGCTATGTTACCATTATTTATTTTGAACATTCTGTAAACTTTAACACCTTGTGGTAGACTAACCTTACCAATATATTCTCCTGATTGCCTGTACTTGAGAATTTCATTTGTTTCACATGAAACCAGAAAGCAATCATCTTTGTACTTAACTATATCTCTACCATTTATTTGGTTAATATTAATGGTATTTACTAATCCTTCCTTCTCTACTTTGATCATCATTGGGGACTCCTTAATTGGTTCATCATTAACCCTAACATCAAGTTTGCAAACACCTGGACTTGTGAATTTTCCTCTCACAAGATAATTTCCTTTGTCATCCTCTTCAACTTGTGTGATGTTGGTTTCTCCTGTAGGATGTGTCCATGTTGCTTTCAGTTGACTTGCATGCATTTCACATTCATCTGTTTTGATTACTTTGACAATAACTGTCTGACCTTGGATCACATACTCCTCTCCCTCTAATGTTAGGCAGTCTGCCCTCACTTGTGTAACATTTCCAATATCAATTTGTTGCAATGAAGTAAGCTGTTGTTTGTTTATTAAGAATCTAATGTATCCATTGTCATCAGGCTCTGTTTTTGGCAATTCATTGATTCTGTCCTTCAGTGCTGTAATTACTCTTTCACTTGATTGCATTGCTGTAACTTCATCACTCTTTAGTAACTGATTAAGAAAAAACAGTTTTGTATTTATATCTGATATTGTTGTTCCTAATTCATCCATTTGTGCATCGTTTACCTTTTTTTTCTTTTTGTATATTGTCTCTACTTCATTTTTAATTTTGTCTCCATTCTCCTTAATTTTCCTAACCAATTCTTGCACATGATTGTCAATATCTTTCATAATTATATCTTTACTTTGTCCTAATTTTGTAGCAATCTGAGTTACTGCTTTAAGGCCATCTTGTAATTTGTTTTTGCAGTCATTGGCAGCTTTCTCCAATTCTGCTGAAGTTTCTTTAAATGTTTGAAATGCTTTAGAAATGCTGATTGGTTTGTGTTTTCCTTCCCATGCATTGTGGTCCATAATCGTACAATTAACACAGACTGGAGTTGTACAATTTACACAGTAAAACTCCAAAGGTTTACTGTGAAGCAAACACTGCGGTGGATGTAATGAAGCTTTCTGTATTGGGCTCATTAATCGCAAATCCTCCACTGAATGTAGCTTGTGATTTGCAAAGAGTCGAAAATCATTATGATATTCACTACAGGTAGAACACAAGTACTGTTTGCAATCCTGGCAGTAATATATTGCTGCTTCTCTTTTTTTACAAGCACATGTTATCTGATCTTTTCCAGAAAATTGTTCAATGGTTTCTAATAAGTTGTTTAGAAAGGTATTTGGTGGAAGCTTCTGAAGCCCACTCTCTGGAATGGGATATGATTTTGAACAAGTTGGGCAAATAAGCTCTCCCTTAGTTTTAACGCAGTCTTCCAAACATGCCAAACAGAAACTATGAAGGCAGTTGAGGGATTTAGGATTTTGAAGTCTCTTGAAGCATATGGTACACTCTAGGACCTTCTCATCAACATTTTCTAGAAACTGATTCAGCTCACTGTTAGCCATCTTGAAGTAATATTCTGTGAATTATAAATAATTATTGTGTGATATAGTACTGTATAGTGTAATTAAGATAAAATAATGTCACGTTGATTGATTGATGGATTGATTGATACAAAATAATAATTATATTTGCTGATGATGGGCTAGAATTCGGTGGTGACGGTGGCGGACCATAGTGAGTGTTGGTGGTAGTAGGTCGATAATGATATGAAAATATTTTTAAAACTTAAATAATATTAAAAATTGAAATAGTTTCATCTAGTTTGCATATTGTAACTGTATAACTTAACAAAAGCTTACCTTAATTTTAACACTGAATATTACAAATTATTTGATAAAAATTAATAGAAAAACCCCAGCAGTAAAGACAACTTTTACCTATTTGTCAATAAGGCCATTTTAACATGGGAGGAATGGGGGTTAGAGACAATTTCTACTTGTTTTTTTAATTGCTGTCTGTTTTTCCCAGTTGATTTTTTCTGGGGGCCATTTTTGCCGCATTTTGAATGGACTTGTTTCAATATATTTGACTCTGGCAAAACCTGGATCCATTTGTCGCAGTTTATACAAGATACGAGATACAAGATTATAATTTTGCACAAGCACTCAAAATGTTTGAGAATCAGAATTTTGAACATTTTCAATTTTTTTTTTGCATTTGTATAAAAGATACACAAAATAACAATCACTTCATCTGACTAAAATGTATATTAAAATTATTTTAAAAATACGAATCTTGTAATAAACTATTGATTTTGGAATCATTGGAAGTTGTATTTTGAAAACCTACATGGCTGATTCAATGAATTAAATACTCATAACTTCAGGATTTGGCCTTTTTTGGACGATAAAAAAGAAAGAAAGAAAAAAGAAAGGATAGAAAGAAAAAAATGGTTCGCCCAAAATGTCTCAGATGTTTTTTGGGTGTCTAGAACACAAATATTTCACAGGGGCATGACCCCGGACTCACTAGGGTAGTGTTATCTCGATCGGCCCAAATTCCCCCCCACCCACCTTCTAAACTTTATGTATTCAACCAATTTCCAACAAATAAACACTAGGAATTCATGCAGAATCTAAAAACACTCAAAATTCAATTTTTGAATGTTTTCATACAAACTGCTGGTTTTGCCAAAGCCGGTCACATATATCTCCTGTCAGCCACAACCTTTTAATGTTTTTTTTTTCTATGAAGTGTCATACATTCTTATTTCTATTCTTAGTGTCAAATACTACAGGAATTCTAATGAGTATTTTTAACAATAAACATTTTTAAAATAGTTGTATTTCTAAGAGTAGGGAGGAGACGACCAATATAAATACATTCCTAAATCCTTTCTTCTGGCTAATAAATGAAAATGAAATGAAAAAAATGAATAAAATAATGTCATGTACAATTATTAATTTTGCAGCCTGAAGCAATACACCTATAAAAATGTTAAATATAGACACCACACAGCAAACAATTTTTTAATAGATTTTCAATCTGACAAAATCATATCCACAAATACACAAATTATTATTCTTTTATTAATAATTTTGCTTGTACAGCACAGTCTACCTCTATGCCCACTTTGGAATATTATATAGCAATGTGAAAAAGTTGAGCAATTAAAAAGGCAATTGCAAGAAATACAGTCTTATTTTTTTAAATGTTTCCTAATGTTTCCTAATCATTAAATTGTTTATAGGATCCATTATACTGAGCATACAACATAGATTAATGAGATATTTACCTTTAAAAATACTGGCTTTATAAACGGAGGTGCTGTACATGTAAAGTCTGAGAATAGAAGTGGGTTTTTCCAGGTTTATACTTATGTCATGTGACCTAGTATAGATTGGTATATTTGTGTGTGTAATGAACCGTGACTTTATGAAATGAGACATGAGACCTTGAACATGCTTGAACTGTTGCAAGTTCAAAACTCATAAAATTGTACTGATCAAAGTCAGATCTGTATTTACTAAACTCCACTTTTGTTCTTTTCATATTCTTAATCACTTCCTTTCTTTCTCTTCCTCCTGTTTTCTACTCTTATCTACCGTAATTCTCCTTTTTTTATCATCTTCATTTTTTTATAGTTCATCTCCACTTGACCTTTTGTATTAATTTCTTTCCTCACTTTACCTTCTTTCTCTTTACTTCTTTTCTTTATCTCTCACTGAATTTCATGTCCTTGTTTTGTACCTCTTCCCCTTTTCCTTCCTTTTTTTCTTTACTCATCTATTTTCTCTCCTCCGTTAATTTTCATTTGCTTTTGTCCTGATTCTTTTTATGCATCTTTACCTCATTTGTTTTATACTACATCTGCACTTTTTTATCCAATTTTATTATTTTGTTTTTTATTGAAAGTCCTGCACACTCTAGTCAGCACCCTCATTCACATTTTCCATAATGAATTTAAGTGTACAAAAATTATGCTGTTTAATATTTTTATTCAGTTTATTAATTCAAATAATTATTCTGTTGCTATTGTAGGTTGTTAAATGTGAGACTAACAACACAGTGATATATTTAGTTGTCATAGCATTGATATTCACTTGTATTTTTGTCTTGCACTCTTAAGATATTCTTTTGACATTTTATTCTCTTGTGTACACACCACTCTGACTATGAGTGCCGATACAAAGGGGTAGTGTCACTAAATTAAAAAAAAAATCCTTGGTGTCAAAATCTTTAGTTATAAAAATACTTGTATTTGGTCAATTGCACTGTGACAGACAGGACATTTGATAAATTTGTTTAACATTAAAACAAATGCCCTGGTTTTTTGAAGAGACTAGTACCAATTGTATATATACTCCAGATTATCTCCCAACTAGCAACTTAAAATACCCAAGTGTTAAGGACATCTGAGATCGGCTAGTATTTTGATTAATTTAAAACGCTGTTTGTGACAGACCAGACAAAAAAAGACACCATTTTTAACTAACTTTTTCAAATGCATATACAATATCTATCTCAGTAACAGCTGGATCTTTATCCTGTCAAACTGTGATTATTGGTATATAATTATACTTAGTCTAAAAACGAAACGATGTCCCTTCTTCATATTTTTGTAGGGGTACTGTAAATACAGTGTGACAGACGGGACATGCTTTTGTGACAGACAGGACCTTATCTCACCAAAACATATTGCACAATTCTTATCCGTTTAAAAACTAAACAAACACTTTGCCATATGCAATGGAGGCTCAGGACAGCCCAGTGGGGAGGGGGAGGGGGCCTGTGCCAGGACCCTGTCAGAGTGGTTACCCTGCTCCCTTTTCAAAATTCTCTAGAGTCAAAATAATTTATCAGGAAGAAAAAAAAATTGTATGTATGTATGTATTTTTACAAATTATTATTACTGTAGAGATTATTGAGCTTTGCCCTACAGACTTTTCATAAGGGTTTAATCTAGGCCCGGCCCGTCCTACCCTGACAGGGACTTCAGCCATTTTTATCAGGGACATCATCCTCCACATTGGGCAGAATACCAGCTTTAGTGACCTTCATACAACCACTTGCTTTCAATCTTACTCTATGCACTTACACAGTAATTTTGCTATTATTTAAATAACAAACAAAGGATTATAATGCAGCAAATGTAAGATCGTGACAGAGGACAAAAGTGTGAAACGTGACAGATGGACTAAGTTTATATGATTGATTATTTCAATAAAATAAGCTTTACAGTGGGAATAGTACAGTGTTGTTGTAGTTTTTGGTATGGCCCTCTAGAAGATGGATCCAGGTTTGTAAATTTTTACTTTCATTCAATGACTTTGAGTGACAAAAGGTTTACAAAAAGCATGACAGACAGGATGCAGAGCTGCTTAATTTAAAAGTGTCCCACCTATTTAGAAAAAAGCTCATTTGCTGGCTTTTCTCATTAATCACCTTTAGATGGTGTATACTGACCTGTTAGAGCTAGTCTGGTCAATTATCTCTCTTCAGAGACTCAGAAAAACCAACAAGAAAATACCCCTCTGAAGCCTAGTTTGGATTGACAATCCTGTTAAATAGTTCAATGACCTCAAATTAAGGTCAAATTTTGGGTCACAATATTTTTTTTGTATTTTTTAAAAATTTGATTTTTGTACTATATAATAACTCTAATTATATTCCAATATGAAGAATTTCATATTTTTCTCAAAATGGGCCTTTTGCATAGAATTGACCATTTGTATGAGGGAGGGGACCATCAAGTCTAAATTTAAAAAGTCAGTGGCGGATAGAAGGAGGCGACGAGCGAGCCGGGGAGTCTGAGAGTGCCATTTTCGGCCATCTAGAGGTGTCATATTCATAAAATGTCTTACTGTACCTCAACCCCAAACATGGTGGGGCTGAAGTGGTCTAGATTCCTCATCTGTGAAAATCCCTCCCTGGGCCCCCTCAATTTTATTTTCTGTATTCGCCATTGAAAATACCTTCCTAAATCTTGTTTTAGCTGACAAAATATTATAATGTATAATTGTTGATTTTAAATGGCCTATATATATCTGTATACAGATCGGGGTCGGGGGTTCTAAACTCTTGTTGTGCAAGTCCTTTGTGTCCTTGGGCAAGGCACTTTATCTACGGTTGTCTCTCTCCACCCAGGAGTACAAGTGGGTACCTGGTAGGTTCAAACACAGCCTGCGCTGAATACAGCTGCAACATTATGGAATTCCCCTTTGGGGCTTGAGTGTGTGTTCCATATGTGCTTGATCCAGTGATCCGGGGGTAATAATGTTCAAGCGCTTCGAGGTTGTGTCAACGGGAGGCGCTATATAAATCCATAATTATTATTATTATTATTTACAGTATATAATCAAAATATGGTTGTCATGATCAGCGACGTATAGTGCTCAATGCAAATGCAGAGCGCAATAATAATAATAATAATAATAATAATAATAATAATAATAGAAAGGTTATGTCAAGCGTAAATGTCGTAGGCCGGGATTTGAACACAGACACACTAGTACAACGATATGGCTGCTGATCTGTATGTTTCTTTATTCTTCAACCAACTTGAATTCCAACAATCAAATCACCAGTCTCAAGTAAAACATAAAAAACAAAAAAAAAACCCTGCAATAAACAAACAATTCATTGCAGTCATGTAATTTACTTTGTCATGTAAAATTACCTTCAATAATGTAAAATCACAACATCAAATAATATTAATAAAATCACTATTAATATCACATTAATAATATCATCATAACAACAGTGATGAGCTGATTTTGAATCTAAGCATCAGGCCTATACGCCAAAATTATATATATGCTACTGTTATTCATAGCATTCAAACCACCAACAAATAAAATAATTTCAATGTAAACATAAAAAAAAAATAGCTATTATCAAGTATAACTTGGCCATCCTGACTTACCCAGCAGAGGTATGTACAGACTATAATACTTCACATTCTCCTTATAATAGAGTACTAGACTTTAACAGTTACTCTTCACCTCATAGGACTCACAGAAACCTTTGATAAAATATACATAACGTCTTTAAAAACTCACCTAATACACATTCTAATATAATCACTATATTCCTATGCGACACAATAATTAACTATAAGCTTAGACCAACTCATTAATCGTTACACACTAGCCCCATTGGGCGCAGCCATTTTATTCACTTTGTTTACGTATAGCGCCACCATCGGCTGCTCATCTACTCTACTTTCTTAATGGATGACTGAGAGAGCAACCATGTTCTACAACACCCGACACCCTATATTCTAAACTTCAACATAATTTATCTTTCTTCTAATTAATGCCTAATGGATAAAACAACATCGTAACTGATTAACAATAGTTTTAACAATATATGATAAACTACATAAATTTCTATGCAGTAACCATAAACAATTAAATCATATATTATACTTTGGAAGAGTCTCAGCCTGCCTACGGCGGCCTAGCTGCACCCTAAAGCAAGGTGAACTACATTATGATTAAATTAGGCTTCGGATGAGGGATGCCATCAAAACAAAACGTCCCTAAATACACATAACCTCATCTAGCCTAACAGTATTTATTACTCCTATATGATACAATATTAACAATGATTATGTTCATATTTACATACCTCTTGACGAAATGCTATATTTTTAATCATTCAACGACACCAATTACAACGAATCATACCCAATTTTCACCCTGTCGTTCTCCGCTCCCCACATGGGATGATCATCACAAATTCACGGCTGACCGCATAACAAATAGATATATTCATACGCCGCCCTACACCCCAAATGGGCAGTGTTAATTTTAATAGTTATGGTACCTATATATATATATTCAGTTTATGACATTAAAAATTATAATAATAATACTAAAATAATAATAACAATAAATATAATAATATAATAATTAAAATATATGTAATTCAGATAATATAGAAATAAATAATAAGAATAGTTATACTAAAATAATAATAATATTTGTTTTTGGGTAATGGGTAATCGCGATCGCTCTTCATCTGGGTAATTCTGTATCATTTGGGTAGTTGTCATCTGGGCCGAGTTGGTTTTGGGCAAAAGTGTTTTCTGGGGCCGAGTTGGTTTTGGGCTGAGTTGGTTTGGACCAAATTGGTTTTTGGCCGATTTGGCTTTGGGCCGAAGTGACCTGCTACCAAGTCAGGTCTCTATTTACTAAGCTCCTGGTTTGTTTTCTTTTCATATTCTAAATCACTTGCGTTCTTCCTCCTCTCTCCCTATTTTCTCCATTTCTAATTCTCCTCCCTTGCTTATATTTTCATCTTCACCTCTTTTACTGTCCATTTTCTCTAGTCCATTTGTACTAGTTTCTTTCCTCATTTTACCTTCTCTCTTTATTATTTTTCTCTTCCTCTTTTTCTCTCTCTTCATGCCCTTGCTTTCATATATTCACTCTATATCTCCTCTCTTTTTCCTTGTTTTTCCTTACCCATCTACTTTCTGTCATCCACTGATTCTTGCATTCTTTTTTCATATTTCTTGTTTATGCATCTATACCTCATTTTGTTAATACTATTATCTTTTCCTTTCCATTCTTTCCTTCTTTTTTTCGTGCACAATATCCTGGCAGTCTCAAGCACATTTTGTATAATTAATTTTTAAGTCTACAAAAACTATGTAGCTTAATATTTTTATTCAATTTATTTGTGTAAAATATTAATATTTAAATAATTTTCTGTTACTACACTGCAGTACATCAGCAAGTGAAAGCACCAAAGCTTTTTTGAGGTGTACAAAGCTAGCAGCAACTTTCATTTGTGTTTAAACTGGAAAATTTGCATTATCAATTCCAGTAAGTAGGTCCATGGGGAGGCAAACATTGGAGGGCTATATAGTAGATATGAGAAGGCAGACTGGGGAGGCACAATCAAGGTTAGTTACATGGTGGCAATGCTGTATGTGCTTGTGGTTTGGGGATGTGTACCCCCTCTAAAAAGACTTGCACTTTACTCCTACTAAAACAGGTGTCACACCTTGGTGTACAGAATTGTATTATTTTTAAAAATATTTTGGATGAAATATATTAGTAAAATTAAAGGTAAAGTTAAGTCTTTGATAATTTATTAAATCCCTTAAGAGTTTGCTATTGTTGCAACCACTTAACGGTCAGTAAGTGGTACTTGGATTCATTCAGGAGAGAATGGCTTGAGATACAAGTATTGGTGAGATCCCATAATCAGGAGCCTTGCTATTCTCAATTGCAGTTCCCAAGGCCATTTTTGCACACCCTCAGGCCCCTGTGTTCATGTACTCTACACTATAGATTTATTTTTTTATAATCTTGTAATCTAAAATGATTAACAGAATTGATTCCACAACAAATAAATGAGGAACTATCATTTATTTTCATTTACAGCAAACAGCAAAACACTAAATCTTAAAGTGGCGTTGATATTTATTACTGTACATAATGGCTGAGTATTCAAAATAATGTACAAACTTCAAAATACAGTGGGATATATTCTTTTCAATAGGTATTGTACTGGTATAAAACATACTTTATAACCTAAAAATAACAATTGTGTATCACAGATTGTGGAGACACCAGTGGTTGACATGGGCTCAAGTCTCCATTTTGGACAAGCCAACATAATAATGACTGAATTATGAGAAACCATTATTCCATGTCTAGAAAGTAGAGGTATAATTAATTTTGTTCTCGTTTTGTTGACGATACTCTTGTCATGGCTAAACCTAATGATTTTGATTACATTCTTAAATCTTTTAACTCATTTCACTGTCAACTTAAATTCACTTTTGAAACATTGGATCAAAATGATAATGTACACTTCATGATCTCAAATTTAATTTTAATGGAATGGGTATCTATCGTAAGAAGTCAATGGCCAATATATACACTTTAATAGTATTACACTGTGGAGTTACAACATTTTGTGGATAGATGTCTTTCATTTTTTCTATTCTACGTATATTATTGTTTAAATTTTTGTTTTCATTCAGGCACATGGTTAAAAAATTTCAAATTGCAAAATATATCACTCTCCTACTCGTAGGTGGCAATCACTTTCACAGACAAAGATAAACAAAAGTTGCTTCACATAAAGCTAAATCTTGTATGAAGATGACAACCTATAATAAAATGTTAACTCTTATTTTCTTGTAGT
>NW_022685291.1:2591341-2593912 GCF_011630105.1 Anneissia japonica
ATTGCAATTATAATACAATCATTATTGCTGTTGCAAAATCTGAAACAGCAATTTATGCCAAGTTGTTTATTGTTTACAAATTAATGACAGTGTGAAGAATTTACTTTGCAAAGTATTTTTTATGGCTAGTCATGTTGACAATTTTCATATAGGCCTTCATGTAAATATTTTTGAGTAGAAGTTAAATGACATAATATACAAATTCTGCTTACATACACATAATATCAACTTTCCCATTTATTGTTATTATTGCTGTGCTCTTTCAAAACCTTAAAGGGAGGGTGCAGAGATGAGACAAGTTGCCATATATTGCTTATTTAACCTTTCTTGAGTTTAGGGAAAAATGCTTTAAAAAAATGAAAATGAGGCACGTTGTGGCAAAATGGCTAAGTTGTAGCAAAAATTGAAATTCAAGTTATTAGTATTTTCAGATACCTGAGTATGTGATCTTTAAAATGAGGGGTCATTCATTCAAATTGGACATTTCAAGCCTAAGTTGTTGGAAAGTGAAATAACAGCACTCTTAGAGTCAAGATAAACAGGATTTTGAGTAATTGCCTTCCAAAGTTATTTGTGCATACATTGTTTAATAGAATTAACTATCTAAATATCATTAAATAAACGATTTGTTGATCACTTCCAGAACTAATACTTTGGGACATGATTAGTAAGACATTAAACTGTTGATCTATAGTGAAAAAAAAATTGGATTTTTAGGCAATTTTTTGAGCTACCATATTTTATAGCTCCTTTACTCAATACTGGTCTGTGCGACAACTTAACCATTTTGCCACGACATGCCTCAACTGTTGATGATGTAACGATAATTATAGAAACAAAACATGATATGATGAGACAGGAAAACCAGGTGAAAATGAGGCTGATCACTATTTAGTAGCTTAGTGGCAGTTTTTTAACCAACTCATTAATATTCATGATTTAGTTTTTGAATTTTAGGCGACCAGCTGAGGCTTGAGGAGTCGTCCCGATGATGATCAATCGACTAGTAAGTCAGTTTTTGTGATCATTTACGCAGTAAGAGAGAGAGGGTTTAGTCATCAATTCAATCATGGAGGAATAATCCAATTGAATTGATAATATATAATAACATCAGTCCGATGACTTGTTTGTTTTTAATTATGCCTACATCTATGTTGAGGAAACGCCTTTTCCATGAATTGGTCGACATCTTGAAATGATGACAAGCAACCCAATTCAGTGGTGATTAACCAGCAGAAATATGATAAGCTTTGAAGCTAAATTCTTGTCCTCATGTTATCTAAAAATTCATAACTCCATAACGGAAGGTCGCATCACATTATTTTCTTTTGGAAAATGTTCTCAAAATACTATTCTGCACCACTACTGTATATGATTGAACATTTTTTTTTTTTTTTCAAATTTGTCAGGTTGGTAACTATGTAAACATTGTTGCAATGTATATATGTGTATATACCATTTGAATAAGCCCCCCCTCTCAAATAACCGCCTACCTAACATGAAAATATCCTTAAGCACCCCATTTGAATAAGCACCCCCTTCTAATTTGAATAGGCACCCCCTCAATAGGCCAATTTACAACATTTAAATAGTGGGATAAGATTGATTTATACATTATTGTTTGGAAATTTTGGTGGGAACTAGGACATTGTAGATTTCAGATAGTATGTAATTTTTTACACTTGCATTAAAAACAGATGTTGGTAAATCATTAATTTATGATATTACATAGCCTATGTAAATACAAATACGTGATTGGTCGAAATGGCATCACATGACTAGCGCTACAAGGATCGGAAACGTTATATTTCCCCGTAGGGAAATATAACTTTGAAAAGTGACCGGTCTCTGACATCACCGGATTACACCTGCATTGCGCCTGTAGTGAATGCTAGTCGAGCGCACGATCAATCGCTCACGAATTGTGAATGCGTAAGCCTAACGAAAATGGCCACTACTTGCATTGAAAATTTCACAGCAATGGAGCTCAACACGTTTCTCTGGTCATTCGACGCTGAGGTAAGGAGAGCAAACGGTGAATTGTCCGCTAAACGATCAATGATAACGCTACGGACTACAGAAACATTTTTTTAAAAAGTGACGGTAATGAAGTATTTTGGCTATGTAATATAACAGATATTGTGTAAAAGTTAAATAAAAGTTTTTGATATTTAAAGTAATGAGTTCAGTTAGTTATTTGCATCTATTTTTGGCTATGTAATATAATAGATATTGCCTTTTCTATCGGTGTTATAATAAGATTTGATATCCCCTTGGGAATTATATTTTTTTACTCAGGACTATATTTCCCTCAGCGCTATGTGCTTTGGGAAAATATAATCCCTAGAAAAAAATATAATTCCCTCTGGGATATCAAATGTTATATTACACTTCTAAGCAGGCAATATCTGTATATTACTATTATATTTACGCATAATGTTTATATACACACACATGTATGTGTATATCTGTCTCTTATACACATCTACACTGTTAAATCATATATAAATCATCAAAGAAAGGTAAATACAGTGTTCGAATAAAGGACTTAATAAATACATCGTGTAGCAT
>NW_022685291.1:2594079-2596116 GCF_011630105.1 Anneissia japonica
TGTGACGCTTAATAAGAACACACTTCACGACTGAGTAGCATTCTTCAGGTTCTATATTTCCGTGGAGTAAGTATCCAAAACAAAAGGCAAAGCGAAACAAAACTAAACCTAAAACCCTAAAACAATGAACAAATAAGTTTGTATTAATAACACAGGAGCAGGTAGCTTCACATGTGAAATAACAAATTATTTATCATCAATCAATTAATAAGATCATAGAAGAATACATAAGCCATTAAGACTTGATATAATAAACAAACTATATAAGTATATAAAAGTAACATTAAAATTAATTAGGAAATCATTTACTATAATAATGCATACAGTATTACACAGTAAAGAGTAATCATAGCTCTAAAGTAATCCATTAACACTTATAGGCAATTCACAAAGTAATATAACAATCACCAAATGAAAATAATAAATGTTCGTCAGATATATCACATTATAATTTATCTAATCGACTCACCCCTAGCAAACACCGGGCAAGTTGACTATAGTCACCAATGACCAATACGGTATGGTACTGTACGATATAACAATCTGAATAACTGCAATGGCAATAAAATATATTTGCTAACAATGCACAAAGTAAAATATTAAATGTAATGAATTCATAATTAATAGTTATCATAAAATGCAATCTCTCTATTGGCACATCATACAATGATTCACTTAACAAATTTAATTAGTTAACTCTGATAATAAGAACAATAAGACTATAAGTAATAGCAGCATTATTAATCTCATTAACACATTATTCTCTACTAATTAAAACAATCGTATTAACTCATGTAGCCAAGTCACTCGTGATTGAAATGCATTTAAACTAAAATATAATTGTTGATTTACTATTAATATAGGCGTATAACATAGGCGCTGCCATCTTGAATTGTTTGTTTATAGTATAGCGCCACCAAGAGTTAAAATATAACTATCATGTAATTAGTATGAGTCATCATCTACTTCATGGTCAACCTACAGTAGGTGGTCCAACCATGCCTATTATCTTTGTACATTATCTATAAACTACATAAAGTGCATTATACACTACATGCATCTCAAAAGTCAAACATCTGATAATTAAAATGCAAATCATTCACAAACTTATGCGAAACAGTTAATTTAAGTTCAGCATCGTATACAAAAAAATAGTTTTTGTTAAATTTTCCAAGTAGTCAGCAAAGTCTTTCACTTTAAACCTCTTAAAAATGTTACCAAGTATAAACTAATATATGGTAAACACTAACATATTTATATATAATGAACTTATCAAACTAAACAATATAAACTTAAAGCTACATACCCTTTCAGAATGACAAAACTTCAGAGATGTGATTACAGTCTTGCTCTATTGGAGTTTGCAGCAGTAATGAAAAACACTTATGAAAAACTGCCTGATTTACCAAACAAACTGCCTGTTTACCAGACACCCTTGATTGGGGGTATTAATGCACCCTCTATTAATCCCTTAACATGAGATGAGCTATTTACTTGAGGTGGTATGAAAATGGTAGTGATGAGGCATCCTCCCTCATCAGGGTAATAAACCAATTGGGCAACCTTGTGGTTAGTGGTCATTGGGCAGTTTGATGGAAAATGTAGTCTGCAAACGCAATAATATAAACAATGATATGTGGTAGAATGGAACTAATGCTAAAATAGGGATACTGCAAAAACACACTGTCACATACTCCCCTGCTTTACAGTTGTTGTCCAAAACAACTATCATGTCGAACAATTTTCTTAACTACTTAAACTACGTTACAACACAAATAATAAATAAATTAATAAATCTAGCACAATTGTGAGAAAAGGTTAAATTGGAGAAAGATTAGATACTGGGATTACATTAGTATAATCATGTATTTTGGGAGTTCGCAAGCATCCTTGCAATGAGTAGTTGGGTTTCCGATAGGTTGGTTATGACTTGAGGGGTAATTGATGACATCGACATCTTCATGTATTGCTGTTCAAGCTGTCGAAATGGGTAGATGTGTATAAGAGACAGCTAGAAGGGTTGAAAGTGGAATTTCC
>NW_022685291.1:2598067-2629015 GCF_011630105.1 Anneissia japonica
AGATGTGTATAAGAGACACACCACACAACGTTCACCTTTCATCAGTTGCCTGACGATCGCAATAGCGTGAAACTCCGAGTAGCAACATTCTGTTCCAGCGACCTCCAGTTCTATATATATATATATATATATATATATATATATATTGTGTTAAACCAGTTTTATACTTTTTTTTTGTTTTTTACCAATATTTTTAATACAATTTTCTCCTTGTTGTATAATAATTGTATTGTTGTAGTAGACTGATAGTAGCCTAGCCTAGTCAGTCAGGCTTCGTCAACTATTAGAAACCAGATGAGACTATTTTACCCCTTTGCAATATAATAACCTACCATAACATTTATTTTGATCAAAATGTTTAAAGTATATTTTTTTAAAGTTAATTTTTACCACAAGAAATTTTCTAATTGAAAATTCATAGCTGGCTAACATGGCATTACTGTAAACTACACAATGACAATAATTAAAAATAATTATTCAAAAAGAATATTTCCTAGAATAGTTATATATATTTTACAAAACTACCCAGTAATACATTTAAAATGTGGAGATATAAATTACAAAAATGTGATTGTTGACAGAATTATTCTTGTCTCTTCACATAATTCTCAGCCATACATGAGTTGATTCAACATAAAAATAATGCAATTGTTTTCATATTGAATTTATAATAAAAGTAATGAAAATGAAATTAAATGGAAGTATGTTTAATACTCTATAAATAAATATACACAATGAGGATGCTATGGATCTGACTCAATACATTTTTCCATTTAATATTAAATAATATACATGTTTGTTGGTATTCCTAATATGGTGTGTGATTCAGTAGATGAAAAATGTAACATAAACAAGTGAGCAGTATCATCATCATCAAAATTAATAAGTTTATACAGTTTGGTAATCACAACTGCAAATTTAAGAATGATATGAAATAATATATATGTAGGTATTCACCTGTAAATTAATATTTTATAAAAGACCACACAACAACAATAGCAGCCAGTTGACTATCAATTTTTAATAATTGAATATTTTTACAGTATTGTTACCAGTATTTGCTACTGCAAGTCTCCTTGGATGATGTGAAATGATGGATAATCCCAATGGATTTTTGATTTCATCTTCTGGTTTATCAATTCTTTTAATGAAAGATCCATCACTACTGAATAGCTGTAGTTTGTGATTACTTGATATAATGATGTCGTCATCCTCATCAACTACTACTCCTTTTGGATTCATCACCTTACCATCTTCATTTCCTGATTCAACAAGGACTTTCATAAACCTTCCCTCTTTATCAAATAATTGTAGTCCTTGATTTTTATTATACAATATGAGGCGATGTCCTTGATTTGTAAGAGTTATACCAAGCGCTCTACTTATTTCACTGTGTTTGCTTTTTGACCCTATCTGCTTGTTCACTTTGTCATTATCAAAGTCAAACATGTAGACATAGTCTGAATTCCAGTCTCCTGCATATAGGACATTCGATGCCTCATCCACATGGATATCAATTGGATTTAATTCTTTCTGACCAATTGATTTGATCACCTGACCATTCATATTACATACGTTGATGGTATTCTTACGAAAATCACTAAATGCTATGTTACCATTCTTCATTTTGTACATTCTGTTAACCTTCAAACCTGCTGGCAGTGTAACCTTACCAGTAAATTCTCCTGATTGCTTGTATTTGAGCATTTCATTTGTCAAGCATGAAACCAGCAAGCAATCATTTTCACACTTAACTACATCTCTAACATCTTCTTTGTCTATATCAATAGTTTTTACTAGTCCTTCCTTCTCTACTTCCACTGTCACTGGTGACTGCTTGATTGGTTCGCCATTGTTGCTCACATCTAATTTACAAACACCTGTACTAGTGCATTTTCCTGTCACAAAATAATCTCCATTGTCATCTTCCTGAACTTGAGTGACATTGATTTCTCCTGTAGGCTGTGTCCAAGTTGCCTTCAGTTGATTTGCATTTATTTCACATTCATCTGTTTTTATTATTTTGACAACAATTGTCTGACCTTTGGTCACAGATTTCCCTCCCTTCAGTGTTAGGCAATCTGCTGCTCCCTGTGATACATACCCAATATCACATTGTTGCAATGAATCGAGCTGATTCTCATTGATAACAAATTTAATTTGTCCATCATCAGCTGGCTTTGTTTTTGGCAATTCATTGATTCTGTCATTCAGTGCTGTAATTACTCTTTCACTTGACTGCATTGCTGTTGCTTCATCACTCTTCAGTAATTGATTGAGAAAAGTCAGTTCTGTTGTTATATCATTTATTGTTTTTTCCAATTCATCCATTTGTACATCATTTACCTTCTTTTTCTTTTTGTATATTATCTCTACTTCATTTTTAATTTTGTCTCCATTTTCTTTGATTTTCTTTATCATCAGCTGTACATGATTGTCAATATTTCTCAAAGTTGTAGCTTTATTTTGTCCTAATTTTATAGCTATCTGAGTTACTGCTTTGAGGCCATCTTGTAATTTGTTTTTGCAGTCATTGGCAGCTTTCTCCAATTCTGCTGAAGTTTCTTTAAATGCTTGAAAAGCTTTAGAAATGCTGATTATTTTGTGATTTCCTTCCAACTCCTTGTGGTCAATAATTATACAATGCATGCATATTGGAGTTTTACAATCTGTGCAATAAAATTCCAAAGGTTTGTTATGATGCAAACACTGTGGTGGATGTAGTAAAGTCATCTGTGAAGGGGTCATTGATCGCACATCCTCCACTGAATGTAGCTTGTGGTTTGCAAATAGTCGAAAAACTTTATGATATTTAATACAAGTAGAACACAAGCACTGTCTGCAATCCTGGCAGTAATGTAATGCTGCTTCTCCTTTTTTACAAGCACATCTTATCTGATCTTTTCCAGAAAATGTTTCAATAGTTTCTAATAAGTTATTTATAAATGTATTGGGTGGAAGCTTTTGAAGCCCGCCCTTTGGAATGGGATATGATTTTGAACAAGTTGGACAAGTCAGCTTACCCTTCTCCTTAACCCAGTCTTCTAGGCACGCTAAACAGAAACTATGGAGGCAGTTGAGAGATTTAGGATTTTGAAGTCTCTTAAAGCATATGGTGCACTCTAGGACCTTCTCATCAACATTTTCCAGAAACTGATTCGGCTCACTGGTTGCCATCTTGAAATAAATTCCTGTAAATTATAAATCATGTGTATGATGATGGTTCTGACCTCTGGTAAAGGTGGTGGTAGCATTGGTGGTGACGGAGGTACATTAGGTGATGCTTAGTGTTGGTGGTGGTATGACACCATGGAGTGGGTTTTTTAAATTTAAATATTATATACACAGCATTTGTTCAAATATTATATAATAATTTTAATAGAAAAATCAGTGAGGATTATATTTTCTGCCTATGGGAAAATTCTTTTTCTACGATGTAGTTACATTCCTTTGCCTTGGAATAAGATTTAAAAATTGTTTTAAGCTGATATAGTTTGGCAAGGCAAAATCAACTGGTTAATTGTGTTTCAATGAATAATCAATAACAGCTACGTATGAACAAGCTAGATAATGCATGGGATTGCCCCAAACATGATAAAACAAAAAATATGTCACACTTAAAACAATACAGAGCCTGATATGTTTTTACCAAGGCAAAACAACATATCTGCAAATATTGCTATAACTTTGCAATAAACAGAGAGTTGTAATTAAAATTGTACAATGTCTGTAGATATCAAAATGTTACAACAATTTATTGCCAAGTTGCAAACATGCAAACTCTATTTTTTCTCTAAAGGTGAAAATTTTAAGTTGTGTTAATTTTTTTTGCCACGTTTCTAAATATAATTGGGGATTTTATGGCCTGCAGGGACATACCTACGAATGTTAACTAAAATATGACTTTAGATCTAGGCCTATACACAGCTATGTGTTCTATAGTATATTTCTGTCTTCTAAAAATTCATATCCACAGACAAATATTATTATTTATTTCTTTTGACATGTTAAATTAATGAGATATTTACCTTAAAATGCTGTCTTTAACCAAAGGTGCAGTATAAAGTGTCTCTGACAACAGAAGTGGGTTTTTCCAGGTTTATCTTTAGTCCTATGACCTAGAATAGATTCGTGTGCAATGAACTGTGAATTTATGAAATGAGATATGCAACATTGAACTGTTGCAAAGTTCATTAGTCATATATAATAATATTGATCAAAGTCAGGTTTATACACCAAGCTCTTTTTTTATTTTCATATTCTCAGTAATTTTCTTCCCTTTCTTATTCTGTCCTCTGTTCTTTCCTTTTTCTTATATTTCTCTTTACCTTTTCCTGTCCTACTCCTCCTTCAGTACTCTTTTCTCTATCCATTTTTTCAGATCCTGGCATTTACCTGTACGTATAGACAGACAACAAGGTTTTGAAAGATTTATTTTCCTTTCAGTGCTTCCATATATTAA
Organism: Anneissia japonica; assembly: GCF_011630105.1. NCBI lineage: Eukaryota > Metazoa > Echinodermata > Crinoidea > Comatulida > Comatulidae > Anneissia > Anneissia japonica. The sequence goes on from NW_022685291.1 coordinate 2,602,530, forward strand.
CAATTTGTGGTCGTCCCCCAGCACTCCCAGTATAAGTCTTGAACCCCAAATTGGTATTAGACAAAATGATGAAGCACAACGACTACTTGATTACTTTCCTTTCAAATTTTATTAAGGAATGGCACTTAAACAGCAAAGGAAAACAGCAAAGACAACATCAAAGAAAACAGCAAAGAAAACAGCCCTGCAAAGATATATTATAATAATAATAATAATATTTATTTGGCAAAGTAAGAGTACAATCTTGCCAGGAGCAAGGAATAAGCACGAGCCCAAACAGTAACTTGCTCCATCATCAATATATACAGTAAAGGCAAAAGAGAAACATAAAAAAAAAAAGTAAAACTAATTTAAAATAAACTTAATTAACAAAATTAAAAACTAAACCAAATTTTAAAATCCTTATTTGAATTTTATGCATATAAATGCATATACAGGAATATTATTTTGTATCGCACGACCATAACACTCAATATTTAACTGCATAATATAATTGCATATTGTATTGACAAAACATAACTATAGTAAACGTCAATCAGTTAACAATTCAGTGAAACTACTCTGCAAGTATAAGTTAATCATATTGACAAAACACTTCACTTTATAAACACCAATATGTAAACAACCCGGTGAAACTACACCGGCAAAACATTGGCCATTAAACAGTTCACGAATTAGTCTCATTTCGTATATGAATCATGGAAAAATAGCACATAATTATACATATGCAATATTAATCATTAATCATGAAGATTAACGTCATAGCAATAATGATGATGAACAAGCAATACCTGGATCAGTCACTACACAATTTCATCGTGGCTATTTAAACTTTTTTTTTTTTCTCTTTTGTGGCAACAGGCCACATTTATTCATCAATATCATTATAAAGCACAGTTCATACATTTACAATTGATGGTACTAAAAATATTGATTTTATACATTGATTTAGTTGTGGGTTATCCTTTCATTATCCTCCTTTTTCGTGGTTTTCATATTTTTTTTTAATTCCCTCTCTTTTTCTCCTTAATATACAAGAAGATTTTTTTTTAAATTTATATATTTATTAAAAACTATATACAGTGAACACAGTCACGGTGTTAATGAACGCATGATACATTACAGCACACTCACTATTGTTACACATTCAAAAAGAAGAAAAGTAAAATAAATGAAAGAAGAAAATCTAAAATGGCTTGCAAAAAAAATATATTATGCAAGACATTTTAGATACTTTCTAATATTATATTCAGTTATAAAAAGCCTTTGCATTGAGCTACGATTCCATTTGTTAACGTTTTTTAAGACGTTTGCTTTAAATATACAGAATACTCCTAATGAAAATATATGATCTACATAAACATTTCCCGTTCCAAGTACAATGTTTTTAAAGTCTGCTTTGATACCGTTTTTTTTTTTTTAAATAAAACTATTAATATATTTCCATAATTCCTTTGCTTCTACACACTCATAAAAGAGATGTGCCTCATCTTGAACAACATTCTTACATCGTTGGCATTTATCAGAATTCACAATTTTCCATAGGTATAATCTTTTCTTGGTGGGAACAATGTTATGTAATAGCTTAAAATTGATCTGTTTAAGTTTATTTTCTCTAATCCCCTTCACCTTCCATGTCCATGTCGACACCCAGTCGATTTCAGTATTAAAATAAGAATGCCATTTCATTTGACACTTTGTGCGTTCAATTCCCCTATTCATAATAAACTACCAATATATTTGTTTGGTACTTATATTACACCATTGTATTGGCAATATTACTTTAGACTTCTTTTCTATTTTTCCTAAGAGAATTTTCTCTTTCCAATCTTGCGGGATTGCTTTTAGCAAGAGAGATAGTTCCGCAATCAAATTAGATCTGACATCTAATATAGTAAATAATTCATCTGCATTAATAAATCTGTTATCAATAACTATATGATTTATCGTTCGTATGCCCGCTCTAACCCAATTTCTATATAAAAGTGAAACACCATTATATAATATCATTTTGTTACCCCAAATTTGTTGTTTCAATATTTCATTATAACCCAGTTGGTGCTTAACAATACATTGGTTATGATATGTTAATGTGTTTATCATTGAGAGATAAAACCTAGGAATTCCGTCGATGGATATCCCTTTATAGCATACATGGGACATGTTTTCAAAAACGCCCTCTGGAGCAAATCTGTTCAAATATAATCTTGGCAAAAACTTCCATTTTGATGTTTCGCCATCATACAAGCGTTTAAGCCAAGCCATTCTTAGTGACTTAACTTGTGATATAAAATCAGGAGCTCTTAAACCGCCTCAATGATAATCATTAATTAGGGTTAACCTTTTTATTTTTTCCAATTTATAGTCCCACAAAAACTCAAAAACAATTTTATCAACCTGTTTTACGACGCTCTCGGGGGTTTCTATAATGCTTGCATTGTAAACAAGTTTAGATAACCCGAGCGCTTTTAAAATTAACATTTTTCCAGAGAGAGTCAAATTTCGTCAAATTATTTAAACTTAGTTGTTGAAACATGCAAATAATCTTCATCATCAAGTCTAAAATAAATATATGGATCATTAAGAGTAAACACAAATAGTCAAATGTTATTTAAGTGTATGCATTTTATGATTAAATTCATGCATAATATGTAAGGTAACATAAACAGTATCTACTCTGGCATAGTATTTAAACATACACAGTATCTACCCTGCATAGTATTCAATTTGATACATCAGATAGGCCTAAATACAAATGTTTTAATAGTATCATTTAAGAACATTTTTGTATTAATCTGCTGTACTTACAATTCTGAAGAAAATACAGACTTGAAGTAATGCAACGAAACAAAACACCTTTGCTCTTTGAAATCTAGATTCTATGTAATTCAATCCTACCAGGAACCAGTGGCGGCTCTAGGATATATTTTGGAGGGGGGGGGGGGCTAAGTTGTCCGAAAGGGGGACTTGAGCTTGTAGGCTCGAGCTGGAAGAAGGGGTTGGGAGGGTTCCCCCTCCCAATTAAGATTTTTTTTAAAGAATATCAACCTCTAGATGGCCGAAAATGGCACTCTCAGACTGTGACAGACATGTGTTGGCTTGTTGTGGGCCTATTTTTGTATGTTTTATGGTCTGACTGCCCAACGAGCTCTGTCCGGTGGGGGTGGGGGCCTTGACATGTCCGTTCGGGGTCTTAAGCCCCCCCCTGCCACCCCGCTGGTGCCGCCACTGCCAGGAACCTACTGCTATTGGGTGGAGAGAAACATGAAGACAGATGCGAGATATAATATAAAGTGCTATGTATTACTTTTATGCTTTGGGAAGTACATGTCAGATATTCATGCTGAATATATAATATTCTGTTACATGTTGTCTCTGTAGGTTGCTAAATATAAGACTTACAACATTGGTTTGAGATCATCATATGGACAAGAATGGTTTAAATTGAAAAAGTGGCAGAGAAGCTTGGAATTTCAATTAATGGTAAGTTTGTCCATTGGTAAAATTTAGGTTTGTTGTAAAATATAAGACTTGCATTAACATATAAGATCATCGTAGTGATGAGAATAGTTTTCAGACTGAAAAAGGAAGATTAGAATTTTTCATTGCCACAAAAAGTTTTGCTTTCCCCTAGTATTGAAAAAATCTATACGTGCTGCTACTTTTCGTTATACTATAAGTGGATTTTCATCAGACAACGAAGCTGTGAGCTATACATTGTTGTAGAGGGTGACCCTTCTAACTAAGTCAAGGTCAGCTGATATTCAGGGGCCTTCTTTAGAAACAGTAAAATACAAGACAATTAAACAGATAATTATACACCTAAAAATTAATTGTAAAAGATGTAACAAATTATATACAATATATTTATGCACTATAATATATATAATACCTTCAAAAAGCTAAATCTGGGTGTGTGAGATAATACAACGTAGGCGTGAGGCGCAAAAAGTGGATGCTCATGGGTGAGACTCGTGCATTTATGGGAGTAAGGGAAGATAAGTGTAATAGCAAAAGTGGCCATGGCTGAATGTTGCTCAAAATCTGTCAGATATGCTCGAGGGGGTGAAGCTACTGGAAACAATGATATAGGGGTTCAAATGCTTATTTAAACAAATTTTGAGTCTACTATAAAGTGTAAAAAATACTTGTATTTTTTTCTCCCATCACTCACTGACAAGAGAAAACTTGCCTCAAAGCCCTCAAGACCCCAGGTGCACCACTGGTAGGATAATATGGCATGTATTATCTTAACAAAGGGCATGGTATAAATCCCTTAATAGTATTATTATTTAATTACTACAGTATATACAGGCTATATTTATAAAAGCTCACATTCTGGCAGGAATTAAATTTTAGGCATACCTTGATAATAATAACCAACAACAAAAACAAATGTAGTACATATATTTTTATCTTTATTACAAAATACAAAATATTATAGAAACTGTTTTAAATGGTATATAATATAAATGCTAATAAATTGGAGAACATCATACAAGATACAAATGTCTTTAATGTCCAAAAATTGGAAACAAAATTGCTCATGACTGTCAGAACAAAAGTTAATTTATCTGAAGTACTTCAGATTGTACTCTCATATCCAGCTGGGTAGAAAAAGTATTTGTAACCATCTACTTATCGTCCTTAATTATTAATTTACACAATTGTGAATTTTGAACAATATTTTCATGATAAAAACTACAATTATTATCTGGGATAAGTTTTTAACTAGCAATAATCATACCTTTGATAAACCTCACTGGCTATGATATCCTCTGCCTCTTGTTACATTATTGCTAGTTGGAAACTTATCACAGTTATTTATATTTAACAATAATTATTTTTGTTTTGGAATTATTGAAATCACACATTTTTTATAACAGGTGATACTTTATAATTATGAACTTTTATAATTGTTGTTTTTCCAGAGATAATTAACAAATATTATTGACAAATTAACAAATATTATTTTTCAACCTTAAGTTTTAAAAATTATTTTACACACCCAAATTTCAAATAAATTTTACACCTAGTTGCAAATATTATTTTATATAACAAGTTCTCAATAATACAATATAGCTCAGTCAGCTAATGTGGTGGTAGCCACTGTGTGTGCGCTGAACCGTGGAGATCTCTAGGTCCCCGGTTCAATTCCCATCGATACCTCTCCTTGCATTTCAGGTAGAGGGCTGAAATACAAGTTACGATAGCGCACCGTCTTTCGGATGAGATGTTTCCGTTGGTCCCGTGTGCATTTATGGCCCATGTGCACGTTAAAGAACGCAGTACACTCTTCGGAAAAGAGTAGGGGACTGTCTCCCGGTGTACTGCCCAATCACCACCAGAACACCCCACTGGAAATAAGTCTTCTTCTAGACTTTCGTGGGCTATCCTTAGTGTTTACACCAAATCAATCCAAATTCAAATTTCTTGTACTTTCTTCTAACTGTAAAGCACATAGAGGCAGCTGTGCAAGATCAGAATTAAATGACTATATATGGACATACAACAGTTGTTTGTCATTTAAAATTTGGTAGCCTGGACAGAACTTTATTATTGAATGCTATTGCCAACATCATTAAATGCCAGCTCAGATCATATGCCTTATTACATCTTAATGAATATAATGATAGTTTTAACAATGGTCTTCATAATGTGCAAATTATGTATTATAACCACGTAGCACCAGCGACCCCCTATTAGCAAATGTTTGGATCCACCACTGATTATAATATATTAAAATTTTTAATAAACAACTATCAATTTAGTTAATAATTAAATATTTTAATAATTCCAACATCATTGGCTACTACAACTCTGTGTGGATTATATGAAATAATTGATAGTCCACGTGGATTGTTGATTCCATCTTCCGGTTTATCAATTCTTTTAATGAAATTTCCATCACTACTGAAAAGCTGTAGTTTGTGTTCACTTGTTATAATAATGTTGTCATCTTGATCAACTACTACTCCATATGGTTTTATCAGCTTACCATTTTCATTACCGGCTTCAACAAGGACTTTTATGAACTTTCCCTCAGGTTCATACAGTTTTAATCGGTTGTTTAGATACTCCAATACAAGAAGCTGGCCTTGATTTGTAAGGGCGACATCAGCAACTCCTTTCATTTGGTCTTCTTTGATGTTTACTGACCCCATACATCTGGTCATTCTTCCACTAACAATGTCAAACATGACCACACGACCATAATTCCAATCTGCTACATACAAAATATTTGATGTCTCATCCACATGAATGCCAGCAGGAAACTTAAATGTTCCCTTACCAATTGATTTGATCACAAGATCATTCATATTGCATACTTTGATGCTTTTATCACCAAAGTCACTGAATACTATGTTACCATTCTTTAGTCTGAACATCCTCTTCACTTTTGCATTTTGTATAACCCTACCCATATATTCTCCTGATTGCTTGTACTTTACTATTCCATTTAGCTGTGAAACCAGTAAGCAATCATCTTCACATGCAATTACATCAGTAACTCTTTCATTCAGTATAATGGTATTTACTAATTTGTTGTTTTGTACAGGTGCTTTGGCTATCATTGGTGACTGCTTGATTGGTTTGCTGTCAACTCTCACAATTTTGTAAGATCCTGCTGCCTTGGACTGTGTCGTAACTTTTCTAGTATTGCGTTGTTTCAGAGAAGTAAGTTTCTGTTGGTTTTAAATAAATAAAATTGTTCATTACATTTTGGCTCAGTTTTTGCCAATTTAATAATTCTGTCCATCAGTGCAGTAATTCACTTTTTCACTTGATTGCATTGAATTACACAGTTAAAGTGATAATTATATCACTTTTAAAATAATGATAAATTTTATTTGGCAATTATACTGTAAAGAAACAACATAGATAAACTCTAAATATTTAGAGCACTTAGTCTCAATTGTTTTTGTTGTTGACACAGATTAGCCTGATCTACACAAGATTTAAAAAAAATTCTAACAGGGAGCAGTTCACCTTTCTAACTATCTAAGCCAGTTTTGTTTGCTTTAATAGGCGCTTTAAAAATGTGTATTATTATTATTATTATTATTATTCTATTTGCTTCCTCTCCAATCTTTTTCTCCATCTCTTTTCTTTTTTCTTTTGCTCTGTTTAATCTCTTTTCTCTCCCAATTTATCTATGTCAATCCTATCCATAATTCTTCTATCTCTCTTTCTGTCCTCATTCCCTCTATTCCCTTTTTTTCATTCTTATAAACCCATTGCCACTTCTTTTCTCCTATCTAGTTTTTACTTTTTTTCTAGAGGGCATATAAAATGGCATATGAGATCTTGAAATCTAATGCTGGAAAAAGTTTGATTAGAAAGTAATTATTTAGAAAACATATGAGATTGTAATAATTACTTACCAAAGGTTTGGCTTTACTTGTGTGCTCTTTAATTGTTAGTGTCATATCTGCAAATGTTAATGTAAAAAAAAAGTATAAAATCAACTTCATTTATAGTCAAGTGTGTATTGGTATAAACCTTAAGCTGTTCCATGTACTCCTTGTGAAAATTAATGTTTTTCCAGATTGTGACAGACTGTTTCTCTATAAGTTCTGATGGTGTTGAGAGATTTGATTAGGCCAAACCATAGGGTGTAAAGATGTGTCAGAGGTATCTCTAAAGGTAAATTGCATTTAGTCAACAACTCAAACAGATCAATATCATACATTCACCAACTTTTATGTAATGGTTAGTTGCAAGTGGAGTCAATTTATTGACATATTGATGTGCAGCAGATTCAAGTTTGTTTTGGCAATGTGTTTCAGAAGGGATGGTATAGAAAGTTCTCTCCAAAGTTGCTTTTGAAATGTTTGCAGATGAAACTTTAATAATTTTCTTTGAATTATTTAGACTAAACTTTGCCATTGCAGAATTGTACTTTTAACACCGAAGACAGCAATTTTTTTATTTTTTTTATTTTTTATAAATACAATATGTTTTGTAATACCTACCTTGTGTTAGAGCTTTTACTGCTCTTGGGAGATCATTTTTCTTCAAGTTTTTAATGAGTGCCTCCATCTCTCCTTCACTAATTATCAATCTGTTTTCTAGATCCATAATCAAACTCCAGCTGTCTGTTGCAAGTTCCTTTACAACACTATACAGTCCACTAATCTGTTGTATTTCATTTGGAATCAGTTCCATTCCCAGATTTACAAGTCTTTGCCGATGCAGTGTGAATTTTGTGATTGCAATATTTCTGATATCCTTGGGAATTTGGAATGCAGGATACCGATTTTTTATTAAATCTTCCAGACCAAATTGTTGCGTTAATGTAATAGTTTCATAGAGGAGAGTAAGATTAATTTGAGTAAGATGTCTAGCACCAGTCAGTAACTCAATGATGTCCATTGTTTTAGAACACCTATGTAATGAATAGTTATTTTTTACTTGATCTCTGTACAATACTTTCAACATGCTGACACCGCATATACATCTGTCATACCATTTTGAAATATCCAACTTAAGACCTCGAAAATTTGCATCAGTGACTTCTACAATTTTAGTAAAAAAAAAAATGTGTGAACATCAAAGTATGGAAACTACAAGTTTGAAAATATACCCTTTATATGGTGACTGTGAAATTATGAATATACTGTTGTAACAGTGCAACTGAGGGTGCTTCTACTGGGATTTCCTGTGGTCAGGAGTGTCTCTGAATCTGAATAGCATTTAGTTGGCAACTTCAACAGATCAACACCATACATTTGCCAACTTTGAGGTAATTGGACAGAGGGATTGCATTAGTTGCAAGTAAAGTCAATTTAGTGACATATTGATGTGCAGATTCAGGGTTTTTTTGGCAATGCGTTTCAGTAGGGATAACATAGAAAGTTCCAGGTTTAGGCTCCAGAGATGCTTTTTGAAGTGTCTGTAGTTGAAGTATTAACAATCATTGTTTTTATTGTTATAATTATTTAAACCAAACTTTTCCATTGCCGTTTACTGTATAATAAAATAGTTCTAACTTCTGTAAAAATTAAAACAAATATTCAGTAAGAAATTGTACCTTCACCGCTTGGTTCTCTAGTGTTGGAAGATGCATTTGAAGTGTCTGTGGATAAAATTTATAAAAAAAATATTTCATATATATTCTTACTGTCAACATAAACTGTTTTTTTTTTTGTTTTTTTTTAATTCAGAGAACTGTTCAACAGGGAGTTGTTTTTGGTGTTATTTAGTAATCCTGTTGGGTTTTTATAATTTGTTTGGGAAGTTTTTGACCATGTAACAAAACTTTTTTGTATACTGCGAGCGTGTAAAAGAGATGAAAATGAACACATTGATGGCGCTGCACATTGCAGTGTTTGGGCGATTTCATTATTCAAAAAGAGTATAAAGATGCACTATGACAATCAGTCATAGTGAAACGCTATTAAAAATACATCCCCAATTTATTTTAACACTGTAGAAATAAGATATGTCCACTATCAAGCTTATTCATTTAATGAATTTTAACAAGTCTTTGATACAGCAAGTGCACTACCATATTTTCCTTAGTTCAGAAAATGGAACACGCCAATATTCCCAAATAGTTTTGCCAAAAATATGCAGAGGCAGAGGAGAAAATAAAAATTTAATTGTATTGTTGAATATGAAATAGAATGGTTAAATGCTTCAAATTTACATAATTAGGAAGAAATATACATATCTTTGAAGATTTCAAGGCAGCGGAGGGCGTATTAAAAATTTTTTTAATGTTTTATTTTTTTCTGAAATTTCCACTGTTTAGTAATGGTGGGTGTGCTAATTGGCCAAAAATAAATTTTTATTTTTATTCGAAATCATCAATATACTTGCAGTAGGTAGGTTCACTAAACAAGGCAGTGGCGAATTCAGGCATTTGAAGTAGTGGGGGCCCAGGGAGGGAGTTTGACAGATGAAGGGTCTATACCACCTCAGCTCACCATGGTTTCGGCTGAGGTGAGAAAATTTATGATTATGGCGCCTCTAGATGGCTGGAAATGGTACTCTCATACTTTAAGTTCGAATATAATTTTATATTTCCTCCAATTTTTAAAAGACTTAGGGGGCCCCAAGCNNNNCAGCCGCCCCCCCCCCCCTGAATTCGCCTATGTAAGTTTCAAAAAAAGTTTTGCCGTAAGAAATTTGGTCAGCTGCTTACACTTAAGACTTCTACAGTTGCTTAATGAATATAATATTTAAACTGTAATATTTATATATAATACCTTCTGTTAGAGCTTTTACTGCCTTTGGAAGGTCATGTTTTTTCAAGTTTTTAATGAATTCCTCCATCTCTTCTTCACAAATTATCAGTCTCTGTTCTAGATCTATAATCAAACGCCAGCTATCTGCTGCATGTTCCTCTGCAACATTATACAGTCCACTGATATGTTGTATTTCTTCTGGAGTCAATGCCATTCCCAGATTTACAAGTCTTTGCCGATGCATTGTAAATTCTGTGATTACAATATTCTTGATATCTTTTGGTATTAGGAATGATGGATGTCGATCTTTAATTAACTGTTTCAGACCAAATTGTTGTGTTACCTTAATAGTTTCATAGAGGAGAGTGAGATTATCTGGCGTCAGATGTCCAGCACCAATTAGCAACTCAATGATGTCCATTGTTTTAGAACACTCATGTAATGCATAATTGTTTTTTACATGGTCATTATATAATACTTTCAACATGCTTACACCGTATCTACATCTGTCAAACCATTTTGACACATCCAACTTAAGACCTCCGAAATCAGCATCAGCAAATTCTACAATGCAATAAATCAAAAAGTAGTAGATATTATTTTTTTACTTTATATGGACACATGGAAACTGAGATTTTGAACATTTTCTGACAAAGATGTTACAGTGTGAAACTGAGGGTGACTCTGAGGAATTTCCATAGTTTTTTTGTTGTTTTTTTTACATTTTTTATCTTCATATTTGTGTGCAGTAAATGTGTGTTGATATGAATGCATTGGCTGAGGCCAATACCCTTTTTCATGACACTCAGGATGAAGGACTCATAATTATTTTATCAAACATGCTGTAAGAAATATAGTTCAAAAAAATAACTAATGAATTTTTTTGTAAAAGATATACTGTAACTGAAATGGTTTTTGTTTACCTTTACTTACTGCCATATTGTCAGAAATACACTGCTTTATCAATGTTCATTATTTTCCTTTTTTATTTTTCTACTCACATTTCTGAAAGAAAATTGTAACAATTCTAAAGTGTAAAAAGAATTTACAAGTTAAAGAATACTTTTTAATGTGTTTTCCTATGAATGTTTATCTTTACGGTCTTAAGGGTGTGACAAATTTTTAAAGTGATGAAATCTTGAATATTTCAAGTCACTCCTGATATATTTGGTATGAAGAACTGGTTGTATATAGTGCAGGCACAAATAGAGATGTGTGTAAACAGGATTATGGTTCTTTCATAGTGGCATATCTGTGAAGGGGAGGACTTGGCATGCACCCTCCCCCTACCCAAAAAACAAACACCCATTTTCCAGCATCCCCAACTAGATGTTGTTTAAATTTAATTTATTAAGTAGTTTTTTCAAGGTCACCTCATTTAACCTTAGTTTGCCAGCTAAATCCCCTCACTTAATTATCAAGTCCTTCCCCCTCCCCCTAAACCGGCGCATCCACTTCTTTTTGTCGGTGCTCCTAGATGAGCCACTTTTGTGCATTAATATATTGTTTATCTATCAGAGTACTAATGTGTACTGGATCTCAATTCAAGTAAAAAATATTCAGTTTTCTCTTCTCACTACAGTATTATTAGTTCCCGAGACTCATAACAATTCTGTACTTATACACAAATATTTCTGAATAAAATTCATCTATATATAGCATTTACAAATACTTACATTCAGATTTCTTCAGTTTATAAGCTGAGAAGTTGAAATTTCTGGGTTTTTTCTAATTTTATTTTTAGTGATGTGACCTGGTATAGTGTTTGTAGGCTTATTATACATGCATGGATAACAAAAGTCAATAAATCAGTCATGCAGAAAAAGGTTGATTTTAATATCAATACAAGATATGGACAAGGTTTCCTGCTTTGTAACAAGGCATCCATTCGTAGGGGCCTTTGTGAGGAGAGCCAATATTTTGTTGGCTTTAGAGTGTTCTAAACCAGCTAAATCTGACTTTGATTTTGAAGAAAGATTGACTGTGTTAAAAACTGTATACAATGTATACGTATATAAAGCTAGGTGGTGTTGGCTATTGTAGAATATTTTTATGTTAATTATTTTACAGCGACCCCAGTGCTCATGTGGTATGACACTCACATTGACAGTGAAATTGTGGTGTCTCACCAGGTACACTTTTTCAATTTTTTGTTGCCACAGCAATGAATTTTATATTTTTATTCAATTTTATTTACAGATGGTGACACAAAACAGCGGTATGCTGACGAACATGGATGCCCTCATGTGAAAACATTAAATTTTCAAAAATCACAGTCACAAAAGTTATACAGAAATAAAAAGATAGTACTATTATACAATTAAAAATATGAATTATCAATGAATAATTTATGTACAATATCACTGTTTATTCTAAGTAAGCTTAGGAGATTCCAGTAATGATCTTAAATTAATTACACTATGTATATTCATCCGGTTCTTGAGTTTGGCACACCTGTGTGGTCCTATGGCTTAACAAATTCACAAGGTAATGCTGTTGAACGAGTGCAAAAACAAGCACTTCATATTTTATGTTGGCCAAATATATAAAGTTTCAAAATGCAAAAAGTGAAAGGCCAAGACAATTAAAATAATAATAAAAAACACACAAAAACACACAGATTTCGCACACAAAATAATAATTGATAAAATTAAGAGATGAAAAAATTTAAGCGTCTAGAAAAGATTATTTTAAAGCAAAAAAATCAATTAAAAATCAATCAATTAAATATCAATCAAAATTTTGTCAGAAAAATTACTTTAAATATAGTTATATTTCAAAGATAAAAATAAATATGTATTGAATTATATAGTTATTTTATGAAAAAATATAAGTTGTCCAAATAATCAGTCATATTGGAACCTCTTTACTCTAAAAAAGAATTTGAAAAAAAAATAAAAGAATAAGATAATAATTTATCACATTAGATAGACATTTAAAGGATAAAAAATGAGATTAATTAGCTATCATAACTGAATGAATGCACTGATATAACAGATTTTATTTTGTCCAATATAAAAAATACCAGAAATTAGTTGTTTTTTGCACTAAATCTTTACGTAAAATACAAATATATGGATATATATAATTTTCGAAATTACGAACTACAGCAATTTGAGTTACACATTTGAGGCATGTTGTGGCAAAATGGCTAAGTTGTAGCAAAAATTGAAATTCAAGTTATTGGTATTTTCAGATACCTGAGTATGTGATCTTTAAAATGAGAGGTCATTCATTCAAATTGGACATTTTAAGCCTAAGTTATTGGAGAGTGAAGGTACAGTACTCTTAAGCGTGGTTCACGTCGAACTTTATCTAGATATACCCGTCTTGAAACATGATACGATAATCCCCTAATTGCGTTCGATGCCAAGTTAGAGCCAGATAAACAGCCAGCCAGTTTCAGGCCGTCGACGTCACATGGTGGAAAGGCTTGTTTAATAAAACATCTACTGTATTTTACGAACCGCTAGTACCAAGTGGTATTCGTTAAAAAAATTGTAATCTACTGTAGAGAAGGTGTGAGTTTCCACTACCTAACCTAGCCAACCAGTATGAACCAACCGACAGTGCAGCAGCGTGTTCTACCACAATCTAAGTAGTAGATTCTCTAGGCCCTAGCTACATTTACCTTCGATAAAAAACAAATTATTTTAATCGCTAGCTAGCATTCTTCCATTTAACAAAATATTACGTCTGTATACTTTATGGACCTTTCTGTCCTGTTTTGTAGTTTTTAGATCGCTCAATTGTGTTGTTTACATGCACTTCGCGAAAATCTAGCTTCGCGGTGTCAAATTAGTTGCTGACTTCAACACACTTTTTTATTTCGTCATCGTAAACATGTGCTCTTATTTTTAACAACTGGTTGTTGTTGGTAGTTCGTTGAAACTGAATTAATAGTGACTATTATAGCGGAAATGGAAAAGATTGAATTGTCAATAAATAAATAAATACAACAAATCTGATTTTATTAATAAGAATAATATACATTATCACTTTGGAAAACTTACGCAATCAGACTTTTTGACGTTACTACTTGGTTGATGATGCAAAGGGCAAAAAAAGGACGTTTGTTGGTTTTTTACCCATAATATTACAAATAATTTCTGAAAACCAGACTAATGAGACTACTATTCTGCTGTTGTTAGCATTGTTGGAGTACGTTGTTGCCAGCCAGATGATGATAATGGTTGTACAGCACAACAACGCTGGCTGATGCCTACGTTACGTAATCGTGTCCTTGTAATCAAGCAAGTTAATTTACCGTTATTCTAGTAAAGTTAAGTCACTTAACTGTAAGTGACTTAAGCCTTTATCTAGCTATAATTGAGTGGTTCACGTCAAACTTTTAACTAGTTAAGTGGATCTATATTTAGATAAAAGTTTGACGTGAACCAGGATAAACATTTTGAGTAATTGCCTTTCAAAGTTATTTGTGCATACATTGTTTAATAGAATTAACTATGAAAAATAACGTTAAATAAACAATTTGTTAGCCACTTCCAGAACTAATACTTTGCTACATGATTAATAAGACATTAAACTGTTGATCTATAGTGAAAAAAAAATTTGGATTTTTAGGCAATTTTTTGAGCTCCCATATTTTATAGCTCATTTACTCAATACTGGACTGTGCGACAACTTAACCATTTCGCCACAACATGCCTCATTTTATTAAAAATTTACAAATTAAAATAGCAACTGCAATTATTATTATTGTTACTTGTTGCTGCAAAATTCCAAAAAAATATTTTATGTCAAGTTGTTTACTATTTACAAAATATTACAACAATGTGAAGAAGCTTCTGTTCTCTTGTTTTCTTTTTTTCAGCTGTTTCTCTCTGTTAAGCTATTTCTCAAATATACTTTCAAATTGTTAACATTTTATTTTTTTAACTAAGAACTGGAGCATTTTATTCTGTCAAATAATACTGGTATATCTGCCATTGGGAGATATTTATGAATGATTTTGTAATGCTCATCAACTTTTACTTTATGTTTTAATTGTGAACCTCTTTTAAGACATTTCACAGAAGTCCCGTCTGTGTTTAATACTTTTAATTCATCATTTCCTACATTAATTTCCACCTTTAAAAAAATATGTCCTTGACTTGTGAGTGAAATATCGAGGATTTCATTTATTTTACCTCCATTGAACTTCCTGATCATGTTGTCATTAACAATGTTGAACATCAGTACATAACCAGTTGCCTCACCCAAACAACCTGTAATACTATCTCCTACATACATAATACTTGATGCCTCATCCACATGTATCACACTGGGCTCTCGTAATTCTCCCTGACCAATTGATTGAATCACATGACCTTCCATATTGCATATTTTGATGCATTTATTACCCAGATCACTGAATGCTATGTTACTATTCTTCATTTTGAACATTTTGTTAACTTTCACACTTAATGGCAGTGTAACCTTACTAATATATTCTCCTGATTGCTTATATTTGAGTATTTCATTTGTCTCACATGAAACCAGAAAGCAATCATCTTCATACTTAACTACATCTTTAACATGATACTTTTTGCATGCTTTATAAGCATTGGCTGATTCTTTTGTTTCTACATTAAACATCAATGGTGACTGTTTAATTGGTTCACCATCAGCACACACATTTAATCTCCAAACTCCTGGAGTTGTGCATTGTTTAGTCAAAATATAGTCTCCATTGTCATCTTCTTCAACTTGTGTTATGTTAGTTTCTCCAGTTGGATGTGTCCAGGTTGCCTTCAGTTGATTTGAATGTATTTCGCATTCTTCTGTTTTGATTACTCTAACTACAATTGTCTGATCTTGGATCACAGATTCCACCCCTTGTAATTGTAGGCAGTCTGCTGTCCTCAGATATTTTATATTCCCAATGTCACATTGTTGCAAAAAAGTCATTTGCTGTTTGTTTATGAAGAAATGAATTTGTCTACCATCATTTGGCAAAGATTTTGGCAAATCATTGATTCTTTCCTTCAGTGATGTAATTGCTGTTTCACTAGACTGCATTGCTGTTTCTTTACCATCCTTTAATAACTGATTGAGAAAACTCAGTTTTGTATCTATATCAGATATTATAGTATTCAGTTCAATAATTTTAATGTCTAACACATTTTTATTCTTTTCGTACATTGCTCCAACTTCATTTTTCAGTTTTTTTCCATTCTCCTTGACTTTCTTGACTATTTCTTGCATATGATTGTCAATGTTTCTCAAACTCATATCTTTATGTTGTTCTAATTTTGCAGCTTCCTGATTAGCTGCCCAGACATCATACTGTAATTTTTTTTTGCATTGATTCGCATCTTTCTCCAATGCTTTAAAAGTATTTTTAAATTTCTTGAGTGACTCTTTTAATGTATCATGATCACTAGTGACTGTATCGATAGAACCCTGTGGGTTATAAAGAAATTTATTTATTATTTCATGTAGCACACTTTCAGGATGATAACATTTTCTTCTTTTCTTGATTCAAGTATAGTTATTTAAAAAATTGAGTAATACTGTATTAAATTTTTATGACAATTAAAATAATATAAAGAGCTTATTAAAAATGCAGATTCATTCATTCATAAATCATAAGAAAATAACAGAAACATCAAATGAAAAGATACTCATAGAAATGAATTAGTTTTTGAGATATCTGATCTGCGACATTTTGCTTTAAATGATCGATATGATCACTTCATTTAGTCATTGTAGTTTAGTATTGTATCAGTTTTACACCTGCCAATTCCTACATCTTCTGGCTTAACATACTGACACGTTTTACTTTTATAGCTGTTTTGGTTTTTAGCGTCGCATGTTTAAATTTAAATATGCATTAAATATCATCCCAATCAGTTCCGGTAAAAAGTTAGTAGATATAAAATGCCACAAGTCTCTTATTATTTATTATTTTTCTCATTCTGGACAGCGCCACCAACAAGAAAGTTAATTTAGAGACGGAATAAGTGACTTGTAAATCACTGAATGCAGGCACTGGGATGCCAAAAGAATGACGTAATCTTATATTCCTATTTGGATAAATGGGCGAACTGAAATAAACAATTTCAACCAATCAAATGTTCATATTTTTAGAGCCACAAAACTGAGTCACTTGCGTCGACTAGTTAGGCATGACTAAAAATAGTCCTCCCAAATAAAACGGGCCTAAAATAATAGACCGTAGTACGACTAATTTGGCAATGACAAAAATAATGAAGTTTAGACTAGATGGCATACCATTACAAATAAAACAACACTTTAACCTTCCAGGAGGATGGCTGTGGCCTACTAGTTCTTACTTTACAAAGGCCTACCTTTTTTTAACAATCTCTAAAGGCTTAAATCTGTGTAGTAGATAGCGGTGAGTAAGGTTCTTTAAGTATAGCTACTACGCGTTCACTCTATAGTCGTTCTCAGCCGGCCAGGACGCGATTTTTTTTCCGTACAAATCATTTACATGAAACTTCACTTGGGCCATCTCGGATTGACTCGAGTGAGTACGATACGAGGAACAAGATCAGACACTTCGCAATGTCGTGACGCTCGAGTTTTACTATTACTGTATTGCTCTTTCTATGTTTACCTACGGTAGGCCTATGAAATCTCACGGACTTATGGGATGTACGTGTGTAACTAACTGTGACCTTCTTGGATGTTATTAAATGTTAGTATATTATCTACAACAACAACAGCTAGTACCTCCTGTTATAAAGTGTAGTAAGGTACAGTAATACCAAAGGCTAGAGAGAAAGAGGCCTAACAGGCTGAGATCTTACCTAGGCCCCTCCTTAAACTAGGCATATAGTCATAGGCTGACACCAACATACTGACATTGACTGAAATTTTTTGGGGAAAAAATAGGACAAAATTGAAGCATGAAATAAAAAATAGAGCGCATAAGAGAAATATTATTAAATAAATAATATACCATTCCGGCGTTATTGAACTTGTCCAAACTATCATAGTAATGTAATTAATGTTAAATAATAATAATAATAATAATAATAATAATAATAATAATAATAATAATAATAATAATAATAATCATTTCAGCATTAATTACCTTGGCCTAAGCCTTGTAATGAAGAACCTACAGATACCGTACTATTTACTAAGCCTATAAATAATAATCGCCCAAGGGAATATCTTTTGTGTTATTTTCACTTAACGTCGTTTTTTTAATTGTTCTCTAATTCCTCCATTGTCTAAGTTCCCCTTAAGGTACAGGTAATAATAATTAATAATTAATAATAATAATAATAATAATAATAATAATAATAGTAATAATAATAATAATAATAATAATTTCAGCATTAATTACCTTGGCCTAAGGCTTGCAATGAAGAATCTACAGATACTATTTACTAGGCCTATAAATAATAAGTAGCCCAAGGGGAATATCTTTTGTGTACTTCCCCTTAATGTCGTTTTTAAAATTGTTCTCTAATTCCTCCATTGTCTAAGTTCCCCTTAACGTACAGGTAATAATAATTAATAACAATAATAATAATAACAATAATAATAATAATAATAATAATAATAATAATAATCATTTCGGCATTACATGTAATTAACTTGGTCTAGCCTTGTAATCAAGAAACTGCTGATTACTATGCCTAATATTAATTTTTACATTCATTTGGTGCTCTTCCATTTTGGCAGGTCTTATGGCATCCAGTATTTTAGAGCTGCCTATTCTCAGCTCTTCTCTTAATTTGAAAATAACTGTCACCCTGTTTCATATGATGAAGAAAAACGCGCTTTTCCTTACTCTTTGTGCTTTTCCCAGAAAGCGTCTTAGTAGGCCTAGGTAATTATGCAAAACCAAGGCCTAACTAAAAAATTAAAATTGTCATAGTATGTAACTCAAGTTAAAATAACACTTTTCATTACTCGTGCAGCTTAATCAAATATTATATGTCATTTTAAACGACCCATTGGTATTAACATATAGTAACATCAATGTATTTTTAAAAATTTGACAGCGACGTTCTCTCAGAAGTTGTTTTGTAGACGTTTATCTGTTGATGACCTTTTGACCTCCTTAATTCTGCAATGAGATTTTCAGGTCGATTCAGCCGAGACAGCCCGAGTTGAGTTTCATGTAAATGTTTCGTACGGAAAAAAAAATCACGGCCAGGACTACACTAAACTGTTTCAAGCAGGTAGGTAGAAGGGACCTGGTTAGCTTGTCCTAGTCGAGACATCAGCATCTTCAATTTTGAAAATTTAACAAGATTAATTAACATGTATGAAGTAAGCCAATCACGTGATTGTGATCAGTCATGCTGTGGGAAATCGTATGCATGAATCGTTTGCCCAGGCCCTAATCCTAAAGAAAAGAAATCGAGTATGGGATGTCAATGAAATTAGGTATGGCATGCACTAAGTGCAAAAAAGAGTGAGTAACTCAAAATTAGGGCCTGGAACCCAGGGTAATAAAGTGCTGTACACCTTTACTGTAATTGCACTAATTTAAATATTCATCATATGGCTATTGTTTCTGTCTATGGTATACGGAAAACTTGTATTTTTAAATGGTCCTCACATCAACACCCTACTTAGGATTGTGACCAAAATTTAAACACTTTCAATAAAACCAACACTTCATAATTCCTTCCTTGTAACTTGGTTAAACTCTCACTAAAGTTTCATTCAGATCAGTTGATTAAAACATTTTTTCATCAAAACACAACAATATTGTGGAAAGGGATTCTTAAAGACATGTTTTTCTGGAACCTTAAAATTTGGATTGTCGCCAACACTTAGTAATGTCTTCCTTGTAAACTTGGTTAAACTTTCACGAAAGTGTCATTCATATCAGTTGATTAGTTTTTAAAATATTTTGTCCAGAACATTTGCTCTAAAATTCTCTAATTGGTTCTAACATCCACACCCTTATTTCGGACTGTCACCAAATTGTAATAATTTCTTCATTGGGTTATACCTAACACTCCCTGTTATTTTAAATTTTGTATGTGCAGCAATTTTTAAAATTATTCAAATAAAAAAAACACGAAAATGGTACACACACACAATCCTACACGACTGAAAACAGATATCTCCTGGCGGACACAGTAATAAACTGTCAGTTTAAATAGGCATAATAAAAGTAATAATAATAATAATAACAATGTAATCAATTCATTTATACTGACACATCCTGTCAGAATGTAAAACAAAAATAAATTACCGTAGGTGAATGTGTGCGCTCTTTATCCATGATTGGTGTTGTATCTGCAACTGTGAAAAAGAATATTTGGTATTATCAAAAACATAATTTGGACAGTCTGGTGTGTATTGCTATTGGCTGCCTTGTCTAACTGTGGATTGTGACAGCCATGTTTAAAGAATGAAAATATTTATTCCTAAGAGATTACCATTCAATGCAACTGAACAGTGAATTGGACAATGGGTGCGCACACGGACCGTTACAAGTTCTCATTTTACCTAGCTGAGATAAGGGAGTTTAATTTAAAGTATTCAAGAAGATAATTGTATACCAAGTGAGCAATGTAATTTTCAAATTATTGGACAATAAAAATTAATCTCTATCCGTATCTTTATCTGAACAACTTATTCATTCATTTGTCTTCTTACAACTCGATCATTGTAACTCATTATTATACGAGCTACCTCTTAACTTGCATTCAGAATACTGCTGCCAGAATAGTTACGCGTTTTAAGAAAATGGACCATACAGTATCACCACCTATGCTGAATTCCTTATATTGCTAGCAATAAAAGAACTCATTGCATTTATAATCCTCTTCTTGCCTATGACATTTCAATTGGTAATGATTTTTTGCAACTAGTTGATAGGTTTTAGCCCACAGTTAATGTTGTTGTGTTGGTAGGTAACTTACTGTGATGGACTTAAGCCGAAGTACCAATGCAGACTAAAATGAATTAGCAATGTTTTTCTTTTTGCTTTGAGAAAATCTTTACTAAAGAAGAAGCTAGTGATGTTTACACTAAAGGCACCTGGGATCATTGTATTAATCAGTCGTTAAATTAATAATACCTTCTGTTAAAGCTTTTACTGCCTTTGGGAAATTAATCTTCCTCATGTTTTCAATGAATGACTCCATCTCTCCTTCACTAATCTTCATTCTTTGTTCTAGATCCATAATCAAACTCCAGCTGTCTGCTGCATGTTCCTCTGCAACACTATACAGTCCACTGATGTGTTGTATTTCAGAGAAAGACAGTGCCATTCCAAGATTTACAAGTCTTTGCCGATGAAGTGTAAAATTATCGATTGCAATATTCCTGATATCTTCTGGTATTTGGAATGATGGATGTCGATCTTTAATTAGCTGTCCTAGACCAAATTGTTGTGTTAACTTAATAGTTTCATAGAGGATAGTCAGATTGGTTGGAGTCAGATGTCCAGCACCAATCAGTAACTCAATGATGTCCATTGTTTTAGAACACCCATAAAGTTCAGAAGTATTTTTTACACGGTCCCTGTACAAAACTTTCAACATGCTTACTCCATATCTACGTTTGTCAAACCATTTTGACACTTCCAACTTAAGACTTCCGAAATTTTCATCAGTAACCTCTGCAATAAATTGATATTTATTGGTGTTTACCAGGGAATTGATATAGTAACTGTAGATCCAACAAACTTGGGCTTCTTTGTCCATGTTACAGACTGGCCCCTAGGACGCCCGTTAATCTAATTGTTTTGCACATTCAGTTCTCATAATGACATAATCCTACCAGAGATCGTCACACAGTTGATAGCTCATTGAAGGTCGCACAAGTTTGCCTGCATCTTCCAGCAGAAGAGGCTCATTTGTTTATTCAAAGTGTATGGAAAATAAGCCTAACAATTGTGTGCTTTTTCTTTACAAAAGTGTTTTCAAATAGAAATGTAAGGTCTTGTATCTAGGTAGCCTAGGCCTAAAATATATGCCCAGCCTGGGGTGAGCGTGTTCAATCTCTCATCTCACAAGGTGGGAGTTGCTTGTTTCAGTGGCTCATATTTTCTAATCTTACTTTATAAGCTATGAAGCTTGCTCCGGCTTATCCAATTTGCAGCACTAACACTAAACATTTGTGTTCAGTTATTTCACAATGCGAATTGTGTAAAAGTACCGAAAAATAGAATTTCCGAAAAATGGCTGCTGTTGTCCTTGTTGCTGTTGTTGAATGTTTGTTTGTTCAATACTTTATTACTGTAGTTGGTACTCGACATGAATCCCAACATGTAGAAACATAGGTTCACCGATACGATACAATACCAATTTTTTAAACAAAATCCAATGCCTCTACTAAATAAAAACAAGAATCAGGAGACATAATAATACTAGGCCTATAATTATATTTTAAACTACCCACCTAGCAAACGCTCCGCACTTCCAGCTTTTCTATCTCTTCTAGATACATTTATTTATGAGAAACAACGATATTAAATGTAATATAGGCCTAACAAATTTTACGGTATGTAATGACGTCACCACCTGCCTAACCAACAAGTTCAAAATCAGATTTTTTTCCTAATACGATGCATGAACACAGCTTATCTTTGAGTACCAGGAGTACGAACATTATGTTGACGTACCTATAACACCAGTTTTCATCGTTAGGAAAGTGTTTAAATCTTGCTTACAAATCATCTGAAATTATAGACATTATAAATGATAGGCATACTTAGAGTATGGACAAACGAAAAATTTTCGGATTCTTTTGCTTTTTTCGCTGAAATATAGACCACGAGATTGCAATCAACAGTGCATCCAAAGAACAATGGTTCAACTATGAACTTTGAACTGCACAGGGTTTTACTATTAGAGCAACTCCAGACTCTTGGTTTGACGTGCATGTCCTCACCTCCCACTACGGTGCTACACTGTGGATGCCAGTGTGTACGAAAGTACATCAAAGGCCTTGTTATCGCTCATAAACAGCCTTCGTAATTGGCGGTTAGTTTGTTCTTAATGGGTTTATTGTGCCTTTAAGCTATGGTCGCAGTTTAGAGGACAGTGTTGGATCTCCAGTCACTATAACAACTCTCTGGTGCTACCGTTTGTAACTATGAGGGTGCTTCTGGTGTTGTTTTTAATAGTAATGTAATTGTAAGTTTTTTGTATGGTATTGAATATGAGGGACCTAGCATTGTTAGAACAATTAGTTTCATTCTAAAACTTATTAATTTATTAGTTTTACATTGAACTTTCTTTTGGCTAATTGAGTTTTGGGTACATTTACATTCCTTTATTTCTTCATATATACGAGTAGTTTGTTTGCACAAAGTGCATGTTATTATAGAGTAATTCGTACATAAATTGGCCTAAGTGAAATATATCTTTTGCAATGCAGTCAATCCTTGAAAGGAGGATAAACATATTTTATAAAGATTCAAGAATAAAAAGTTTAAAAACAAGTAACAGATGACTATAATATATTGTTTACCTTTACTCAATGCCATGTTGTCATGTACTTTATAGCTGCTAGATTTTATTCTGACTCATTCCTGAAACAAAATTATAATAATTAATATCCTAAACAAAATCCTAAATATTTTAAATGTGAAATGTCAGAATTGTAGCTGATCCACACTAAAACATTAAATATGATGAAAGACAGTAGTTAATCTTACACCATGTCTACGTAGTTCAGTTCCTCTTTGTTTTAGATCCTGGACTTTAGCCAGAATTATACTGTATAGTTTAAACATGGATAGTGATAACTATATAACTATATTACTATAAATAACTATATTAATTACAAATGAAATACTTACATCCAGATTTGTCTTTCAGTTATAGCTTGAGATATTTTGTATTCTGTTCTGGAATGTACGATTCTTCCTGGTTTAATTTTTGGTGAAGTGACTAGGTGGTTTTTGTGTTGAATCATTCAGTGCTATTATGTTTATTATATGCTTGGCTAAAAAAAGTCAATGAGAAATAGAATGGTTTTGATGCCCCCCCCCCCTTAGCTAACTGTGTTTACATGGTTGCTTTTTTATAATATAAATCAACTTACAAACAAGAACATTTACCTTGTATTCAGTCTACTCATTGACCTTTATGGTCTACTCTTAATTATGTATCTATTTGGTCTAGACCCTTATCTGTGAAAAGTGCCTCCCTGGGTCTGCAAGTTGTGCTGTTGGGGATGAAATGAAATAAAATAAATTAAATTAAAGGAATATAATATGTTGTCAATATCTATTTAGCTTAATCAAGATCCATTTCATATAAAACTTTACCAAATCATGCACTCTCCCACCTTTTTATTTCGAAAAGATAGAAATCGCAATATCAACCAAAATGAACTTTCGGAACTGTGTGCCTGAAAGATAATGACGAATTGCTTAGCAATGCATCGTACCACACACGACCGAGTTTACAGGTAGTAGAGTAGTAAAATCACGTCATATCACACATCACGAATGTGACATAATGTCAACTTTACACTTCCGGATTCTTTCTTCACACTTTTGTGAATGTCAACTCGCGCTCACAATGTCAACTTTACGCTTCCGGATTGACCAGGATAGCAAAGTGCGTACTGCCTGAGGGCAGCAGACACAAAAATCAATTAAATATCAACTCAAATTAATGAAGGTGCTAGAGGTTTAAGGGAGAATCTACCCTTGCACCCCTACAAGGGGCTCCTTCCTGTGACTCTCACTTAGTACGGACATTCACGCCTCCTCTCTTTCTTACCGGGCTGGATCCGCCCCTGAAGCTGTAAATATTAACAACTGTTACAATTAAACAATACAATTCACTCGTCTGACAGTGAGGTTGCAGGTTCTAATTTCGCCAGAGACCCTTTTATTCATATAACTGAATTAAAAAGAGCTTTTCGTTGAAGGTCATGCTTGATACGATTGTAACATCTTGTTCCTATTTGAGCACTGTTATTAGCATCTATTTGTATATTGTGTTAATGGTGCTACATAGCATACATTATCTGAATATTATTTAGTATGATGATTTTTAAGCTGCGACCTATAAGCTTTCCAGCTATTCTATAGCTCCACTATATGTGAGTTTAGGTGGGTGCGAATTTGGAAAGTGGACCAAAATGGCTCTAGAGGGGGAGGGAGTTCGCGCCTAGGGGAAACCCTGCTAGGATCGAGGGAGGGGGAGCTCAGGCAATTTTTATAATTTGAGGCCTTATTTAATCGATTTCTCAAGATGCATGTATTAAACAGTTTTCAGTGGTGGATACAGGAATTTGAAGACTGGGGCCAGGTAGGGACTTTTCACAGACGTAGGGGATATCATCAGTTTTCAGTGGTGGATACAGGAATTTGAAGACTGGGGCCAGGTAGGGACTTTTCACAGATGTAGGGGATATCACCTCAGCCCCACCGTGCTTGGGGCTGAGGGAGAAAATTTATGATTATGGCGCCTCCAAATGACCGAAATTGAACTTGCATACAATTTGAATATCATTTTTTTGTTTCCCCATTTTTTTTTATTTTGAAAAGTTCAGGACTGGGCCTTCTTGAATCTGCCACTGTCAGTGAGTGGCAGGTCTAGGAATTTGCAATAGAGGGTGAAAAGTACAGACATTCACAGATTGAGGGTCTATAACACCTCAGCCCCACCATGGTTGGGGCTGAGGTAAAAAAATGTATGATTTGAATTTGAATATAAATTTCTTTCTTTTTTTTAAAAATAATTTTGACAAATTTAAAGGGAGCGGGATTGGAGGGGCACCACACTGGGATTAAAGCAGCACAGTCTAGAAGCACAGATACATTAGGAAAAATGTCACCATCACATTCCTTCATCGTTGCTGCTGCTGTGGATGGACGTTGGTTAGAGGATCCAGAGCTTTATTCACAATCGCACAACCTATAATCTTTCTGTATTGTTTTTGACGTTTCTTTGTGTACTATATGTCTCTTGCTCTAACATTCGCCATGGCGAAGGGTGCGAATTAAGGTCTAAATCCGCGCCTGCTGTATCAATGATTTCCAAGTGAGAATAAAGATGATTTTAGTGAAATTTAGAAGGAAGATGAGTTTATAAGCAGTGAACTATGGAGGATTAAAGGGCAGAAATCTGTTCGTTGTGGATTTTCTCTTAACCAAGCTAAACTGGATTTCTATTTTGACAAATTTCATTTCATTTCACTTTTATTGCCAAATTCCAAAAGTATATACAAAAAGACTTAACAAGTACACATGGTAATAGGAGGTTAAAATAAAAGATTTCTCTAGTCAAGTTTAACTCCCTTTAGAATAGTATATATATATATATATATATATATATTTATATATATATGAACACACGTGGATTACATCATGCTATATATATA
>NW_022685291.1:2629438-2658502 GCF_011630105.1 Anneissia japonica
TTGTCATTCTGATCGGATTTTCTCTACTGTTCCGTTTTAATTTTAAATAGTTTTGCATTATGTGGCCGTTTGCTGTTTTATGGGTTTTTCCCATTTGCCTTTCAAAATTTATATATATATACATATATATATAATAATAATAAATAACTTTACATAGGGAAAGCTAATCAAATTTATAAATAATAATGATATTAATAACAACAATAACAATAACAACAGCAGTAATAGTAACAGTAAATAATAATAGTAACTAATAATAATAAGCTAAAAGTAATAATAATAAGAATAATAATAATAAAGCCATAACTAAGAACAGAAATAAGACAAAGACAATGGAATGTTGATGAATTTTTGGTGTTACCTAGCTGTCTAAAATGTGATGTATGCAAGTTTAGGAACTACCCTAGACATGTTGTTTTTTGAAGTTCCATTACCATTTACCATTTCATTAACCATTATTTATTTATTTACTTTGAGAACATACGTTTTTGGAACGGCGGCACACACGGTGCATTCAATTACAAAAATATAAAAATTAACTAAAGAAGGAGCACACTTCAACATCATTGATAAAATATGCAAATAAACTTGAAAAATACTGTACATACAAAATAAGACTACAAATTAAAAAAAATTATACCATTGAAAATTAAAGGTATGGAGTAACTTTTATACAGTCATACTACTAAACAAATTTTCAATACAGTATACTGTCTGTATAGTTGTAAGGGTTGCTCCCAAATATCAGCACTTTCACATGTGCATATGCACAACAACAACAACAACATTATTGCTGGGTGGTGGGGGGGGGGGGTTAGACCAATTTATACGCCTTTACATACGCATGAACTTTTATGACCAAATTATAGTGCAGTCATGAATATAATGTACATTAGCTTATTTACAGGTGAGCAAATATAGTAATTTACAGTATTTAGTTGTTTTGCAATATCCATATCAAGGGAGGGGGTAACAGAGAACACTATGCTTGTACGTTTGTGAAAATGCTGACAGTTGAGAAAAAAAAAATGAAAACATTTAATTCCATTAAACTACAACAAGGATAAAAAATAAACATAAACATTTCATGCTTGCACCATGCAATCTTGGAATAATTTTTACAGTATTTATCAAAAGCTCTAGAGTATCTGCACTTATTAATGTATTTCAACCTCCAAGAACAAATTGAAGTTTCTTATCTAAGTCTGAGGATTGATATACTGTATTTGCCAGATATTGGGATCTTCACATAATTCTAAATCAGATTTCAGAGTGTTAAGTTCTTTGTTTCTTACATCCTCTAAAGCACTACAATTAAAAAGAAAGTGTTACATAATGTGCAATGCCCTGAACTTTCACCTGACCATTTACTTGTTTTTCTGTCCAATGGAAGTGTATTAGACCTCAGCTTGAACTTGAGGCTAACACCTTTAAATCAGATACAGTATATCAAGGAGATACCATTCTAGATCTAATGTGGTTTTAAGTTTGGCATAATCAGCCAATGAGGATTTTTGTTTAATGTTTTCTAACCATTGGTTTCTTGATATATCCAATACAGTATGCATTTTTTAACATCGTTAAATGAGTGAGTGTTTAAAGGCTGATCATTACTATTATGTTCAAGCTCATGTTAAAAAAAATGTTCTTGTTCACATTGATCAAGGATCCCTTTAGCACCACTTAAACATTTATACTGTAACAAATCAAAGTCACATTTCAAATACAACATGGCATTTAACATTATTTTTGGCAAACGATTTGTGTGCATATCAACAATAAGAAGTAGAAACTTTGTCTTGGATATATTATGTATAGTTGAGATTGGTGTCTATCCCAGAGGTGTACAGTGTCCTTTAGAATATATCTGGCCATTTGCATTCGTAATCGTTCTAATTTATCATTATCATTAGATGAAGTATTGCACCAAACAGAACAAGCATAGTTATTTGATGGAAGATGAATAGTCTTCCATAGTATGTTACCATAGTGAACATGGTTAAAATCATCAAAATGGGTACGTTCACTGAAGTTGTTAGATAAATAGGTTCCAAGGTATTTATAATTATCCCCAACTTTCACTTTGCTTTCACATCACATTATAAATCATCTATAATTTTCAAAATTTTTCCAATGATACCAGCATCCCATGTTGCTTTGAGAAGGCCATCTCGCCAAACTATTAAAAGCCTTTTGAAAGTCTAGAAAGGCTAAGTGAGTGGTTTTCCCTTCTTTGGAACGACAGGTTAAAATACTTTTAATAGTGAAAATGTGATCTTCGCACCTGTATAGTGACCTGAATCCTCCCTGAGCTTCTGATAGTATGTTCTCTTTCTCTACGTAGTTACAGATTTGCATTACCATTATCATTCATGTTACTGTTCAATGGCTGATTGGTTGACAATTTTTTAAGAAACAATCAGTATTGCGTGTATTTAAACAAGAACACAAACATATTATATTCATAGAATTTAACAACTTTTATTAAGAATAAATTTTTTTTTTATATTTAAATATTGCATTTTCTCTATTTTTTAAAATTTCTGCATCAAAACATATTTATCAAATGTTCAACGATTTGGTTTTTCCCTTTTATGAATTATGTTTTAATTGTTTGTCATTTCTTTCGATCAATTGGACATCTTGCCTTGTCTCACCCCTATATTTAGTGTCTCGCATATGTTTAGTACTATCACAGAGGAAATTTCCATTTGGGTGATTTTCACACCAACGTAACCATCTACTGTTATTTTCTCAACGAATTGGGCGTTCACAGTTAATAAGTCCTTGGTTTTAGAGTGAGGTAGGCACTACTTCGTGTTTTACTTATGTTTCCGATGTTTACAGAATCATTCACATGTGCCGGTCGTCAGCTTGTCACTGTCATCGTAAGTGCAGTGCCGGTCGGGGATAGGCCTACGCGACAGCTATTGCTCAGTAGATAAAAATTTATTTTGTAAATTATTCTTAAGAAAACTGCCAAAAATAAAGTGAGAATTTCACACTGTCTAGGTATCAAATACAAAATTCATTTTTATTTGCTACCTGTAAACTTAGTTGTAAGGTGTAAGAGCTGGTAATGGTAACAGCTGTGTTGGCTCCAGAAATTTTTTCGCCAAGGGGTCCGATGTGTCCGGAGCAGGGTGAGTCTTAACCAAGGAGCCTTGATTTTTTATTTGAGTTTGCATAGTATGGCCCCAATTAGACCAATTTTTATTTGGGTTTGCATATTATGGCCCAAATTAAACCAATCAGGGATTGGCAATCCGCAAGATAACATTTTGGATATGCAAATTATTTTTTGTAGATCCAATCCGATGACCTTGTCATGGCATCAGGCGACTGGGGGAGGGAGGAACCAGGTGCCACCACTGGTTGGGTGGCGCCAGGTGGGGGCGGCAGGTCTTGTAGTGCATTCAATGCAGGATAGATTTCAAGAATTTTCAATGAATCAATGAATACTTTCATATTCTTTTCACTGATTATCTGTCTGTCTTCTAGATCAATGATCATACTCCAGACGTCGGTATACTCCTTACAAGGTGTATTAAGCAATTCATCAATTTGTGTCACATTGTTTAGGGTCAGGTTCATTCCCAACTTCATTAGTTTTTGTCTGTGAAGAGTGAACTCTTTCAAAATGGTTCCTTCCTTAAGATCCGGGAATAACGGTAGTTTAATCTTTCGTTGCAGACCAAAATGTTTAGTTATGATGATGGTATCATACAGAATAGCAAGATTTTCTGAATGCAAATGATCATGTGTAACTAAATCATTCAGCAATCTCATTGTGTTAGATATACCCGATAGTGTCACTTTGTCCACATGATCTCTGAACAAAAGTTTCAACATAGTAAGACATTTGCGGTCGTCATACCACGTTGAAACATCCATTTTAAGTGTATTGAACTGCACATCTGTCATTCCTGTGAAAAAAATTAAAGACATCAATATCTATACACATACTACTCTACCAACACTGTCAGCAATTCCATTTAACATACTAACACATTTGGGGTTGATATACCACATTGAAACTTCCACTTTATTATCCCGGTATTGATTTTGTCCCACAGTTTTTTTACAACTCAATCCCCTTTTCTTGGCCCTTTGGCTGGAAGGAAGCTAATAGTGAAATGTCACCCCTAAATGGATCGGAATTGGCATACCACAGGGTAGTGTCTTTTTGCATCTTCTTCTGAGTCCTGAATATCTATGTCGACGGAAAACACATCAAGAAATTGTAAAAAATAATTAAAAAATAGAAATAGAAATAGACGAAAATTTAACATGGGATTATCATATACGACACATAAATACTTCTATAAGCTTAAAGATTCATAACCTGGAAAATTGGCCTGCACAAATATCTACTTATTATATTATACAAAAGTACAATCGAACCATGTATAGGTTAGGCAATTTCGGTCTTGAAGAAACACATCTGAGAGAAATGAAGATATTGTTGACTACAAATGGTGCACAAGAATTATGAAACAAAATTTTGATCACAAAAACTGTTGTGGCGAAAAAATAATTCGACAACAAAATTGGAAATTATCTGAAGAGCAACGCGACCTTTCAATTTCATGTTTTATGTACAAATATATATGGCATAGGCCCCCCCCCCCTCATTTGTATAATGACATTAAAATGATTTTCAATTGATATGGATACTCCAAACTAAAACACTGTGAATGTTGTTATCCCTAATTGTAGTGCCATCTCTCTTTCACTGGAAATTTCTATCCAGTGTTCCAACAAATTTTACCTCAAGCATAGAGGCCTGGGCATGTATAGGTGATTATTTTTTACAGTTTTAAATAAGAGTGTGCAGTAATAAAGTCAATCTAGACTTTTATTTGTGCATTACTTTATTAGATTCTTTGTAAAGAGCGGGGCCCTTATGGATCAGGGGCCACTGGAGCTCCGGTGCCCAGGTTCAGTGAACTGACTGTTTCTCAGTAGTGTAGCACCTATTGAGTTGGTTTTAGTGTTATTTTAAAGCTATTGAGTAGCTCTAAAACCATCTAAATCTAAAACTATTAAAAAGTGCTCAAATCAAACATAAAAATGTTATCATTGATTATAAATTTCAAAGTTCAATAAAAATTTTATATCTTTTTTCCCCCTTCTAAATCATGTGTGAGATACATTATGATATAAAGAAGCTTCTGTATAAGTTTGGTGATGGGTTCTCTAACTGTTCCTGACCAGTGAGCAATTACATATATGGCTGTTTGTATTATGTTAAAACAATACCTGTATAGTAAAAAAAAGTACAATATACCATTTTTGTATGTAGGTATGAGTAATTGAAGTTTTTCCTAACAGATTTATATATCGTGAGCGAAGAAGCAATGATGGTGGTGGCAGGCAATAGTAATAGAAGGATTTAGTGATGGTTGTTTACAGGCGGTCACATGACCTAACTGGGATTATACAGCTGTACATGAAAAATATTACAGTGCGAAAGCATAGGAAAAGATAATGTTATGGTTGCGAAAACAACCACCCACTGTTAACGTGAGAAGTAAATGGCTAGGAAAGGCAATACGATTGTTCAAAATAGTGTTTAGCTTTAGATTGTATGCTTTGAAATTTAAGTGATCGTTCATAAACCTTAGCTGGCCCAAACATCGCAGCATAGTTCGCGTGTCAAAGGCCATCATGCATACCTAACCATGCCGTAGATGTGCAGGGGCCTAGGCCTAACATTGGTTTGAAAAATCTCAATGTTTGCAGCTAATATCCTTTACAGCATAAGCAAACCATTAAGGCAAAATTCTTAAATTTAATTTCCAATCAATTTGGTATAGTTTACTGGGAATTTTGACGATCTTTATAGCAATAAACAAGGGACGGCCGCAATAGAAATCTCCATGTAAAACACTGTTGTGTCAGTGGACTGTCTATATCCAACACCCAGATTAGGTCATGTGACACCCATCGCCAAATCCTTCTGTGAACATGAAACAATTAAAGAATTTCAAAATGTACCTTGAATTGCAATCTGCTCAGATGGATAAATTGTAGAACTTGAATCTGAAAATACAAAAACCATCACAAAAATAAATTAAAGGTACTTGAATAAATATGCTAATAAAATATACAAGCAAATACATAAACAAATATGTATTTTTTAAACCTCACCTCCAAACAATCTGCAGTAGCGTTCAATGCTTATTTGAAAATCACCACAAACCACTATATCTTTATTGAAATTTTCAAGATTGTGCATGCACTGATATTTCTCACTACAACTGCATGGTATACACATCTGGTATTTAATCCCTCTTGCAGATGAACACAAACCCTCAAGAACTGATTCAAGAAATGACAATACCTACACAAACCAAAATGAAAAAAGTAAGAACCATTGTCATTGATTAATGATGTTGACAATGATGATATGAGGTGCCTGTGCAAGGACAGACACAAAAAAATGGGGAGCATGGAATTCAAATGCATGCACATTAACAGTTCAATGCATAAATAAAACTATAAAATTAAGATCAGATCAACATAGGCCTTACATTTTGTGATTTGTATGTTGACCTTTAACATAAAATAACATGGAACTGGAAAAAAATAAACTTTAAAACCTGTGAAGGACCAAAATCAACTGTTTGATTAGTATAAGAAGTCTAGTACAGGAAGGTCTTAATTTTGTAATTCAATGATGATTAGTTTTATTGTGAAAAGTAATATGGAGATCAAAAGCATATAAATAAATAGTGTTTATATAATGCAGGGAAGATTCTCTTTCTATATGTTTAAAAAAGCGGCCTTTATCTGTATTCAGTAAGACTGTACCTTTCCTTTAAGTTAACTTTTGTTTTCATTAAACAGTCAGAATGTTTTCGACGCCTATATGTAAAAAGAATGCTAGGGCATTCTTAGGTCTGACTGGATATTATAGAAAGTTAATACCTAATTATGCTATGATTTTGGTTACCTTTTTTTTTTAACTTACTTTTAGTTACTTTTGACATGATTGTGAACATTTTTTTTTGTATATTTACTGTATGTTGCAGGGCTTCCTTGGAAAGCAGTGTTAGTCATTGAATGGATACCCCCTGGTTAAAGAAAGCTTAAATAAATAAATAAATAAAAAGCAGGAACATTACCTCTCTGCCAACTGCTCAGCTCATTCCTAGTGGTACAGTAGTGCCCAGAACTACAGCATCCCATAATCCACAATGACCTTATAAACCTACAGTATCTTAGATCATTAAAATAACTGTTCTCATACCTTTTTACATGTTTCTGGTACTAGTTCCATAACACAAGCAGCATTAGGGTGTTGTCGCCTCACAATTGTTGTCTACAGAAAAGAAAAGAAAATTCTACATATTATTTGCAATTATTAATAATATTATTATTATTCCAGTACTAGGAAATACGTGAAAAAAGGACAGTTAAACACCATAGTTTTTGTTTTTGTTGTTGGGAACATATATTTTTTCTATGATTGAACCTTGAAATAATATATATTCAGCATCTAGGCCTATGCAACTACTGGGTACTACAATATTGGGTACTTCATGTGTGGATGTGATCAGTACAGAATATGCAAGATCAGTTCAGATGCTATGTCAGTTCAGATGCTAACAGTAGGACGTTCGATGGGATGAATGCCAGTTTAATTTAAACTTAAGTATAGATAGGCCTTGTCTGCTTACCTGTCTCTTCTGTATAGTTTTATTTTTTAGTCTTGTAGGCCTATATGTTTAAATCTTGTTATGTATTTTATATATTTTTATTCTTTAGACCTACTGTTATATTATGTGGAGAAGCTGTTTATGTGTTAAAATAATAATAATACTGATTTTTATTTTGTTAATGTTGAAATATAAATAAAACATACAGCTGAATGTGTACCACTGTATTTCAATAATAATTATATGTTAATCCTTCAGTGACACATACAGACAACATGTTGTGTACTGAAAACAGTAATCAATTCTTTCATTCTCTTTTTGTACTCCTGTGTTATTGTGTGATAGTCTCATGGACCGCAGTATAAATAATAATAATAAATTTATTTATTGTACATATTCGGCACAACTAATCAAAAAATGGCCAGAGGGCTGCCAAGAGGACATCATGAGCTGAGAGCCCAACACAAGGTGTGGGTATCCTCTAAACCCTGTGGCCAAATAAACAAAAAATAAATTTTTTACTTATTTTATCAATCTTTTTATTGGCTATTTTAATTTGATATGTCGTCTTTGCCTTTGTGTTGTTTTGTTATTTATTTAAATAGAGAGCATACCTCCGCCTACAAAGTTCTCCCTTGCGAGCCAATTACATTTTATAAAAGTTAAAGATGATGCTGAACTATAGAATGAAGACTGCAAACATTTAAAGACTCTACAATTTGTTCTTAGCTCTGTTATTAGTACAATTAAAATTCCTTTAGACAGGTACACTGGTGAATTTGTAAAGTCTAATGGCCTTTTTCGGCAGACACATCAAGGACATTTTCTAAATATTATATGAACACTTGGCGTGCCAAATGTTCATTTAATGGTTAGCAAAAATAGGCATGAGTTTTTTTCGTTATATATTTATATAATGTTCTATATAATATATAATATTTTATATAATATACAATTTTTTATATAATATATAATCTCATACAATATATAAGTTTTTATATAATATTTAACTTTTTATATAATTTATATTTTATATATTATATAAAATAGTATGTATTATATAAAAAATTATATACTATATAATGTATTATGTATTATATAAAATATTATGTAAATACATAACGTAAAAACCATGTCGATTTTTGCTACATAACAAGTAAACACATGTCGCCTCATATATCCAATATATGAACTTTCAACTTCAACATGTAAACAGACTTATTAGCTGACATGGTAAATAATAACCAGCAACATTGATAGAATTTCAGGGATAATTAAATCATACCTGTAATTGTAGCGCACCATTTCAGTTGGCCAAGCATGTTTTTAGTAGCTGTTTTTCCATAGACAAATACAATTAGAAAAGGGCTCTCTATATTGGGGACGCTATTGCCAGGGACTTCTTTGGGGTCTCCCGTGTGCATGTCAGGTACATTGGTGCAAATTATTAAGATTGTAAATTACAATGAAAAAAAAATAATATATGTACTACAATTCCGAATTTACATGATGATGTGTAAGATGCCACCTATGGTATCTGCAGATGGAGATTAATCACTGCAAAAAGATCGCTGGCTGCTGAATTGCAGTTCAAAAGAACTGCCAAGGAAATATGGCTAACCTTACAGCGACTTGTATATTATACCATAATTATTATATTTTTTTTATTTATAGTCACTAAATTTCAAATTTATATATATATAAGATGTTTATTTTCTCTATGTAATTTTCTTTCTTTCTTGTTATTATTCAGGGTCCCTAATGATCAGCTCCGACTGGATGGATCACCCTCATAAAATGAATGAATAAGTGGATGAATGAGAAAATATATATTAAAAAAACTAAATAAATAAATAAAGAGGCTTACATGTAAATTTAAGACACTTTAAGAAGCTAATATGTGAAATTGTAATTGTACCTTAAACATCCGATGGTGGTTGATGGTTGCCACTGCTATCCTCACATAATGATGATCATCAACACTAAGCTTTGCCTGATCATATGCCAATTCAGTTTCAAATCCATTTACCACTTGAAACTTTTCAATGAATTTAGTGACAGCCACGTGGAATAAATGGTCGGGAAGAAAGCCACAGAAGTCATGGAAGATGGATACTTTGTCATTCACTTGGTCATCTTTTGGATCTTCTACATATCGCTGTGGCGGCAAATGTGAAACAGCATAGTAAGCAATACCATCTGAATCAGTATTCTGCAGGATCAAGAAAAGTGAGAAAAGGTTAGATCTTGAACTTATGAAAAACAGAACAATGTGGTTTTTTTTTGTTTTATATTCATAATTCATACATCATGAACAACTCTACATACTTTAATAATTTTAATTTCAAGCATTTTATTTTGGGTAATTATATATACTGGGTGAAAAAAAAAACACTAAATTTACACTACAAACTAAATAGAAACCATCCTTTGGGACATACCTCTTAGTGGACACTCCTGTCGAGGTAAATGCTCCTATTAAAAGGAGACCCTTTTCAGTAAAACGAAGGAGAAATATATATTTTAACACTATGACCAAACCCTATTACGAAGACACCTCAATTAAGGGTACAGGGAAATTTTCTGACTGTGCCCAAATAGTCAGTTACACTAACATTCAGCCCCTATAGCATACATTATTTACAAAATCAACTAACAAAAATATTTTATTCAAATTCATCATAACAGAATTTTTATCTTATATCAGCATGTACATTTGCTAATAATTAGTTTAATTGTATTGTAAATCATTCTTAGATCAATTAAACTAAAATTATAAAAAAAAATTGTCATCATTGTATGACTTGCGGCTCGAAAAAATTAAATACGGGTACCATTTTTCAAAGGACACTTATTTTGGTCCTGAAGGTGTCCCTAAATAGAGGTTCTACTTTTTACTGTGAATGAACATTTTCACTCAAATACTGAATTTTATAGATTACTATTAATAGGGTTACAGGAGACTTTAGAGAATCAAGTTTTTAGTTGAGTAAAATTCCTAGTGTTTGAACACCAGGATTTTATTAACTTCAATATTATCATATCGCTACTATTGGTATACAAGAAATAGCTAGTATTAATGTGTGTGCGAGTGTTTGATTTGCACCATTCCACAATTTTTAGAAATTGCAAGTATCTTAAGATCCGTTTTTAAAAAATGGAAATACAGGTCTCTCTCCAATTAAAGACCCTCCAATTAAAGACTCCCTCTATCTAGAGACCAAAAACCATGGTTTGGTTTTTCCAATTAAAGACCTCTATAAAATAAATAGTGATGTTAATGCTATTTTTTGTCTAAATTATTGACATGCAAAGTATTTTACAAAGTCTGAAAAAAATTGCAGCTAAAAACTACCCCACAAAGAATGTTTTGGATGAACAACGGTTCTTTGGCGTGCCTGACTCGGTACTGACTCCATGCCAAAGAACTGTTCTTTGGGATGGAAAAAAAAAACAATCCTTTTTGTGGGCCCTGTGTCTACTGCCCACAAGAACGGTTCTTTCTTGTCAGTAGAGAACATGCCACCCATGGAAAAATGTTTTCATTTTAATAAGGACTACTTTTAAAATAGAAATAGTGATTTTAGTGAAGATGTGTACACATATTGAATACCAAATATGTGTAGGACATTCAGACTTAAATGGCAGACCAAACTAAACTAAACAATTTCCATTCAAATATAGAATACATTACAATATATAGTGATTTTAATGCAGTTTTTTTTTTTTAAATAAATGAAGATAATATGAATATACATAAAAATAATACACAACATGTTTTTTTTAATAGGCTTGATAGGATGATATTTTTAGAAATGGAATAGAGATTTAGCTATCAGAGTGAGTGCAGGACTTAATGTGTGAATACCCAGAAATGGTATACAGCAGCTGTAAATTCATTCTGAAGCACTTGGAATAAAACGATTTGATTGGTGAATTTCTTATCATGTGACACAATTTATTTACTTGCTTATTACTCTACATATTACTGTTATTATGATCCAGCATGAGTGCTGCACTTAAATTGTTATGTACCATAATCCTTATGTTTTACAGTGGGTCTGGCTTACAGTAAAGTTGTACACTCATTTGACCCCCTTTCACACTTCCCAATTTGCTGTGCACGATACCTTTTATTATTTCTAATGTAATTGTTTTTCTGAAGTGTGAAGAATCTGAATAAACGAAATGAATGAAATTTACACCATTTTATCACTTATTATGGAAATTAGTTCCACCATTCTTACTTCCATCCGTGCACTTTACGTTCCATCCGTTTCACTCCATTGCAATGCGCCTAGGATACGATATGACTTCAACTTAATATAGTGGTTTGTGTGGTTAAAAAGGCGCTGGACTGTTCCATTTAGAAAAAAGGTGGATTTTTTTCCCCTTTTTCATAAAGTATCAAATGACAAGAATCTATTTTAGGTGTGTTATAAAAAAAATAAATGAATGTTGTTTATTCGCGCAATGGAAAGAATATTTTCATGAGTTGAAAGATAGACTGTTCCATTCAACTTGGCTCTGCCTCGTCAAATGGAATAGTCAATCTTTCAACTCATGAAAATATTCTTCCCATTGCACTCATAAACATTCATTATTTTTATAATATTTAATGGAACATACTTCATTCTTTTTTGGACAAATCAGGCCAAATTTTGTCATCAAATTGACAAAAAAATTAAACATTTCCTCATTTGGGTCATTCTGAAATATCGGAAACTGCTCCCAAAGATGCTTAAGAAGGTGCTTTGTTAGAACACCTTTTTCCAATTTTCTCCAATGCTTCTTTAAATCTTTTTTCTGTAAGAAAAAATTAATAAGCAGATTTCACTCTCTGGTATGCTGATATAACACTCATATTAAATGCACAAACATAAAATAAGAGGAAATGGCATATGCCCTCTTTTTCAGCATCTTAAACAACAAGACAAATTTCCTAAGTGATTCTTTTTTATTTAAGAAATGTTACAATTGAAGAGATAAATTCTCAATCTTGTAATGTTTTATACATGGTGGTAAAGACAAGCTAAACCAGTCACTTCTCTCAAATATTGGCCAACACATGTTGGAATGAACATTTTTGACAATTCGGTGATGGTGTCTGCCTGAAAAATGGCCGAACTTGTAAACTTTGAAGGCTGATCTTATTTAGAATGCAACACTTGATTTGTATGCAGTGGCATAACAAGTCATGGGACTCGGGAGAAAGAAAATGTTGGGTGTACCTTGCATATCAGCAAAGTATTTTCTCTCATAAAGTGGCCGGGGTGGACAGTCTCCCTGGAGATAAATGTTAAGGCTGAAAAGACTGCATTTAATTATTAAACAATATCCAAAAATATTGTGTGACTATTCAACAATATTATAATCAACTTTTAATTTGCATACCATTTTTAATTTAATATTTGGCATTGGCATTAGCATGCATAGGTTTCATGCATGATTATGGTTGTAAGCCCCATTGAAGCCAATATAAGCAACCAATCAATCAAACTATTCCGACATTTTGAAAAATAGACTATCACCACTAGGAAAATTATGGGGGGACAAAATTTTGCCTTCCCCCGACTTATGGATAAATTTTTCTTTAGGTCGTCTAATACTTATATTATAGGCTTGAAAATATCAATAATA
Organism: Anneissia japonica; assembly: GCF_011630105.1. Taxonomy (NCBI): domain Eukaryota; kingdom Metazoa; phylum Echinodermata; class Crinoidea; order Comatulida; family Comatulidae; genus Anneissia; species Anneissia japonica. The sequence continues at coordinate 2,642,743 of NW_022685291.1, forward strand.
ATGGTTAAGTATACCAAATTGATTGAATGTTTTGTTAAAATGTCACTTAGATAACACAAATTATGTTGCTCAGAAACAGGATACGATTTGCATGCATAGATTAAATGCTTACTATTGGACCATCATAATAATGAGAACTTTATTTTCAAATGGAAAAACTTGAATCACAAATGGTTTTCTCAAGGCAATTTTGACTTAACATACAAATTTATATAACAACGAAAAAAATTTAAAGTAAGTAATTGAACTTAATTAATTAACTTGCATGTTAACATTTTTATTTCAAAATGCTAAAAAGTATCTATTTATTATTTTTTAGTTTTAATTTTAGTTGGTTTTTATTAATCTTTTAAAAATATTTATATTAGGGGCAGTTATTGCATTTGGGTTTTTTTTAACATTTAAACTCAATTTGTTTCTTGCTAGCCCTAATTTTACATTGTCTTTGTCAGGGATGTGCCTGTAACTTGTGTAATACTTATTGTACATGAATGGCACTGCAAGTAGTAGTACAGTAGGAGTTCCCTTTCACAGTAGTATTTATGTGGCTCATGCAATTTTTGTTAAGTTGTTAAACTCTCAAAAATATATAATCTTACCCTTTTTTTTTTCTCTATGATGGTGAACACAGTCTTAAAATACTCGACAATCTCCATTGGTTGAGTCACCACTATGTCCTTTAGTGCTTCTTCTGTTGGGTGATACATGATTTCACCGACATCACTTAAGTATGTGATTGCAACATCAATTGTCTGATCATCTAAAATTCCACACTCCCTTGCCATTGATTTAACCTTCATGAAATTAGAAAATATGAAATTTTAATTTTACTAATTAACTGGTTAATCCTAATCTGTGTGGATTAGTGATGAATTATTATTGTAGATAAATTTCCTTATATGGACTCTTGAGCATGAAAGTTGTCTCTGGTGATATCAAGTATATATTAAGCACTTTCAAAATTTATTGGCATACAGTAGAATCCCTATTAAGGGGACATCTTCGAGACCAAAAAAAGTGTCCCTTAATAGGGGTGTCCCCTGTATAGAGGTACCATCAGAGTTGATTCTAGGTTTTGGGTTGAAAATAATTTCTAGATTCTGTTTTCGTAGCTGCCTGGGTGTATGGACTGGCCATCAGAAGCAGTCTCGCGACCCTCAGAAATATTTTGACGACCCAAATTTGGGTCGCGACCCATAGGTTGAGAAGCAGAGGACCAAGAGTGTCGAATTTACATGCTAGGATAAAAAAAAACTGTAAATCTATATCTAAATTTTAAAAAGAATTAATAAAAATATGTATAAACAATTATAAAGAGAAGATTTATGTTTGTGAAAATGACAATATGCAAAATTTGTATTGACATCCGAGAGTATGTTGATATATATATTATTATAATTCTTTTTATCTATCATTGAATAGTTTTTAATAATGACAATAATTTTATATATTTATTAGTATGAAAGGTTAGCTTGTTTGTGGCATTTTTTTCATACTTATAATGTTAATATAATATTTATGCTTTGTTTATTTTACGTTTTTGTGGAATGAATATTATTCAGACTTGTTATAGTTTAAAAAATAAATTTAAAACAGACCAATTTTGCTCATAAATGACAATCACCTAATTTTATTTGACATAGATGTATTTGAGGTATAACCAGTTATTGTTTTTGAAAGCATAGCAAAAAGAAGTGGCATGGAAAATAATTCAAGAATAACATTTTCAAATCAAATCAAAGTAATATTTTTCTTCTGGAAAACAGAAAGTCAACAGAAAAGAACCATAATAAGCAAAAATGGGAGAATGCAAGAAAAACATGGAGGATCAAATAAGCCTAAATTGGTTTTCTGGTTGGTCCCCTATCATATAAGCATAACATGTAATAATAATAATATAATAAATAATAAAAATAATAATATAACAATAATAATACAAATTACAACAACAGCAACAATAATAATAATAAAATAACACTAAAACATAAGCAACTGGAGCACACTCCAGCAGTTTGTACATCATAATTCCCCCTGTATAAAATTCTCATGCATCTTTTCCCTAAATCAACACCCAAATCTTGATCATCATCAATATTTATTCATTTCTTCCTTGTAACTTGGTTAATCAGTTTTTGAGATATCTGCTCTTGGACATTTCTCTATATTCACACCCTATTCTGGATTGTCGCCAAAATTTAATAATTTCTTTCTTGAAACATAAAAACCATTGTAGAAAATTTCATTCAGATACATTGCTCAGTTTTTGAGATATTTATGGCTGGGGGTTAGCATTTTAAATGACCCTCTTAATTTCACACCCAAATCTCAATTGTTACCAAAATTTAATAACACTTTCAGAAAGTTTATTACAGATCGGTAGATCAGTTTTTGACCTAATGTGGAGTGTTTTTTTTAAGGGTCCCACATCCACACCCTTATCCGGATCGTAATCAAAATTAAAAAGGAACCTTCTTTTCAATATCAGAAATCACCTGTGAAAATATGAAGCATTTAGACCTAAAACTGTAAGAAGGGGGTTGCTAACAAACAAACACACACACGCACGCACACACCCACACACACACACATGCACCAAACAAACAAAAAATTCAATGAAAATATAACCTTGCTGCAGTAATAATAACGAAAGGTAATGTAAGAATATGAACTCTGGCATTCAGCACATCAGAAATGTGGTCTGAATTTCAGTTCATATCCTATGTGAATGTAGCATGCGAGAAAGAGGGGTCTGATGTTGAAGGAGATATGAAATTCAAGTTACTATGTATTTATAACATTTTATTAGGATGCCATACCTGTTCCAAAGGGAGAGCCACTTCACTTAATTTCTGAATCTCAATCAATAACTCTAGCCACGTGTTTGGGATAGGATTCTTCATCTCATCTTTGATTTCAAGAATAACTTTCTTGAGTTTGTTGAAATTTTCATCTGAAGATGATAATTTGTTCTCGACAGCAAAGATTTCCGGATGGACATGGGACTCATAAACCTTGTCTTCAAGTGCTTTTAGAATTTTCTCAAACTTCTCCTACAAAAACAACCACTAACTGTTTTTAAAAATGTAACACTCATGAAAGACGCCTCCAATTAAAGACCACTTTTCTGTGGTCCGAAATTAACAAATGTCTTTTATTTTTATTATTATATTTAGAGACCGAAGCTGATAATATGGTCTTTAATTGTAGGGAGACCTGTATAAGATTTTTTTTTTTAGTAAAAGTTGTCTGTTAAGAAAAAAAAAAAAAAATGGACAAATATTGGTGAATATGAGTGTGTTATTGGCTCATTTCAAGAGGATTGCTTATCTAGACTTTACCGCATACCTCTTTTATAGAGTTTGATACACTTTCAGCCATGTAAGTATGCCTGTGTTCATACACAACTCGCCTTCACATTTAACGGGTATGAAGCCAGCGAGTCGTCTGTGGCCCTACGACCAACCCTCGTTCATGCTTTGTAAATTTAGTGGGCAGTTAGAAGGTCACTCGCTAATTTTGTTATGAAAACATTAAAGCCAAAGCCCAGCTCTTCCATCTTTGTAATTATCAGCCCGTAGGTTTGTGCGTTCCGCCTTGTCCCATCAAAACCTTCTTGTATCTGGGTAGACCCCCACACACTTATCAGGGCGATGTTGCCTCTTCTGTCCAGACGTTTTTTCCGATTCATTTTAGGGGAATAGCGAGTCCCGAGTAAATAAATTTAAATGAAATATAATTTTGCGGCGTAGGAGCAATGCACGTGTTGACTCTTTAGAGAACTGAGAGAAAGGAATAGGAATAATGCTTGGGAGGACCCTTATTGCACTCGCAGCATGAGGTAGGCCTATTTTGGACATCCCTCGTTAGTAGGCCTAGGCCTGTAAAAGTCATTAATGTCATCACCGAGGTCACATAAGCATGAACGGGCCCTATGAGACCAAATCTACCCATTGCAACAAATTTTATACCTATAGGGGCATGTTTCTGCTGATAATAATGCCAAAAACACATGTTTTTGATTAAATGGTTAAATTCCTTAAATTCCTTCGGAACACTTGTAGTGAAAAGTGCAATTAATAAAAATATGGTAATGCGAGCATTGGCAGGTGGGTGGAGCTATCGCCAACGGAAGTTGACCTTGACCTTACTTCCTGCGAGCTACAGTGCATGCTTGTGAAAGAAGTAAAAAACATGTTTTTTTTTGCTCAGCAGAAACAAGACCTAGAATATGCCAATGAAATTGATTTTTTTTATAGTACTGTATAATGAAGAAAAAATATTCCTAGTTAGCAGTTAATACATTGCAGATGTTAATCACTAAAGTATACCAGCAAATGGTGCTACCTGTACATTTGGTTGCAAAACAAATCTCTCTAGGGTATTAGCTACATTATCATGATGCCCTTGTAGAGTCATAGTAAAAGTAATAAAAATAGTCTGCAAAATTGATGTGCAATAGAAGAATTTAAAAAAATGTATTGATCAAAAAAATTGGTAAGAAATCTACAAGGAATGAAGGAATAAAAGTAACAAAGAAGCTGATTTAATTTATTATAATCCTAATCCTATATGGATACTACATGGTTTGAGAATGTGTGTGGAAGCCATTTTCATCAGTAATATCTTAGGAGCCTAGAATTTGTAGAACTTGTAACATCATTTTATATTTCATAATGTGTAAATTAGACAAAATAAGTATTTCTACCTTTTTAAAAAAATATTCTATAGTATTGTTTACTTTTTTACATACCTCAACATTTACATCATCTCCACTTTTAGCCGGCGAATTGCGATGGGTACCAAGAATGATGAAGACTGGAAAGTTCTTCTCACAATGACCACGCACATCAGCTCTTGTGTATGTGTAAGCTGATCGAATCCAATATAACAAATACTCTAGATTTGTCATGTAGTATTTGTGTTCATTCTGCAAAAAAAGTATTGTAACAATAACAATAAAATTAACTACCAGGCACAGCTACTACTATTCAACATTTTATCTGAAGTGGTTGCTAGGTGAAAGGTCATGAAACAATAATCAATGCAGTCACATACAGTTAATATACTTTTTTTATATAATTTTTGTTCCACAAATATTGAACTATATGCTGACTTCCTTTAAAGTCTATATGGTTTTACATTGAAAAAAATAAAAAAAATATTCTATAAACAACCTTCTTCACAATATAATCAGAGATATAATGACTATTAATAGTCATTATATCTCTGATTTATTATTACTTATTAAAAGTCTGAAAAGTTTTTAAAATATTTAATAAAATTCAGAAAGTGCTTACTCCAGATGAATCTATAACTATTGCGTAATCATCAAGGTCATCAGCAATGTTAAAAACGATCACGAAGATACTTTTAGGTGTCATGTAAAACTAGCAAAGGTACAAAGAAAAACATAGTTATTGCAAAAGAAAAATATAGTCTGTGAAGGATCGTCTGTGACATGCGAATTTACTACTGCAATGAACCTACAAAATGTTAGTATTAAATGCAATTTTAAATAATGGATAATATTTTTGATTAATAATAATATTTGATTAATATTATTGTAGTAGTGATACACTATGTACACGGTTTATTTATTGTTATTTATTCGTTAACGTTATTATATTAATATATAAATTTAATGTATTGGTTTACTATGAATTACTTTGTCCATGTTAAATTAATTTTATCTATTAAAATTGTATATTTAAATAATATAGTAATAGGCACTGATAGCCAAGGTCTAGCCTAGACTAGCCCTAAAACAAATGAATATGTGAGTGTATAAAACTATGAAAAATATGAAGAAAAAAACGAAAAATTGTGAAAGAATAAAGAAAGAAGGAAGAATAGGACAGAGATTTGGAGCGGCTGAAATATTTTCCAAAAATATACAATAGTAGTCAATATGCTATTAAATTGCATTACGTTTTTGTAAACAATTTTGGGCACTAATTGTCTCGGTGCCACAGCCTACACTTTTCATAATTCAAAATCTAATCGGTCCTTAAGTGATTTCCAAAATCTCTTTATATGAAATAAAGAATAATTAATGTTTAGAAAACAAACTAAAACAAATGTCTTACCTGGAAGTATGTATAAATGTACAATTTATTTATTTATTTATTTCTGTCTTTTGTGTGATAACACTTTCAGTGACGTAGCACTGGTATCACAAGTGGATCACAAGTAAAACAAATAAAAGAGAAACCAAAATGCATGATATAAAAATGTCCTTTTGCCTTGTACCCGATTCCATTTTTGTTCAATCAAGTTGTTATTAGACTTATTCCTAGTACATTGAGGGTGATTATTGTTGTAAAAGATAAATTTATTACACAAATAAGAAGGAGCCTTTTCTTTTAGACATTTGAAAGTTAATAATAGAAGATGTTCATTCCATCTGTCGACCAATCTTTTCCATCCCAATTCATTCATAATTGTAAGAATTTGAGTATGAATGTCAACAGATAAAAGAATTCTTCCTAGCCTATTTTGAAGAATTTGAAGTTCATTTAAGTGATTATTGGTTGTGTTGGACCAAATGCAATCACAATAATCAAATAATGGCATTACGATTGTATTTGACAACATATTTATAGTTTTAAATGGAAGGTATTGTTTGACACGACGAATCACACCAATTCTTTTCGAAATTTTAAAAGACATATTATCAATATGCAAGGCCCATGATAAGTTAGTATCAAAAATGACACCAAGATATTTCATAGACATGACCTTCTCAATATTTGTGTTATTATATTTAAGGACAATATCCGAAAATCTAGGAAGTAAATGAGAAGTTCCAAAAATCATAAATTTTGTTTTTTGTGTATTTAAAATTAATTTATTATTATTGAACCATTGGTTTACAGAATTAAAATTTAATTGAAGATCTTTTTGAAGTGTAGTGGGATTGGGGGAGCTACAAAGGATAGTTGTGTCATCAGCATACATGACACATTTGCCTTGAATTACATTAGGTAGAGAATTCACAAAGATATTGAAAAGTAGGGGTCCTAAAATAGATACCTGTGGTATACCAATATTCATTTTCATGGGATAAGATCGCATCAAATTACTTTGAACTATTTGAGATCTGTCATCTAAATATGATCTGAACCAATTTAAAGCCATATTATTTAGACCAATTTGTTGTAATATATAAATAAGAAGTGGATGATTCACCGTGTCAAACGCTTTCTTTAAATCTACAAATATTGCAGCAGTGGCTTTGCCTTCATTAAAATTATTCAGTATATAATCTGAAACATCAATCAGAGTTGTTGTAGTCAAATGAAACTTACGAAAACCTGATTGAGCATTGTTTAACAAATTATTTATAATTAGATAATCATAAAGTTGTTCATAAACAGCTCTTTCAATTATCATGCTAACTAATGGCAATACAGAAATGGGCCTATAATTGTTTGTATCTGCTCGGTCCCCATCTTTGAAAATTGGTGTTATTTTTGCCCGTTTCCATTCTAAAGGGAATATAGAACTCGTCGGTGATAAATTGAAAATATAGGCTAGCGAGTCACAAATAACTGGGGCTGCAAGTTTTAACAATATGATCGGATGAACATAATAATGAGTGCATCGCTGTATGTGTATGTGCTTCTGTTGTTTGTTCTGCTATAAATGATGATGAAACTTCTTTGCGCATGTAGATAACGCATGTAATTTGTTCTGTATTTTTACGCATTGTTCTGCATGTACGCATCAACATCTACTTATTGAAACGTATGAAAAAATAGGCCTACGTTAATTTATAATGCATAAAAATAAATTCGTTTTTTAATTACTTATTTAATAATTATCTAAATTACTTGATAAATTATTTATTAATATTAAAATATTAGAATCTTTATGTGTACAGAGTAGATAGTTTATAATAGTAAAAAATAAGACAGTTTTATGGTAGAATATAGCATAGTAGGTAGGTTTAAGAAATAGGAAAATATAGGTTAGGGTGTAGCTTTTGAATGGGAGAAAAATGCCTGAGGTCACAGTCTGCACCCGAGTCCTATGTTGGCACTAAGGCCTATAATGCATCTTGAGAATATTTCCCGCACGATTAAAATCGTAAAGGTACTGGGTCCAAAAACCTTCTCAAACTTGCGGGTCGTCTTATACGTGGGTCGCCTTATACGTGAGTATATAAGGTAAACGTGTACATGTCTCTGATGGACGTCAATCCATCTCATATAACTCAAATAGTATTAATTTGTCTTTCTTAACATTATTACTATAGAAATTATTATTGTAACTGGTAATAATATTATTATTAGTATCATTATCTTTATTATTATTATTATTATTATTGTTTGTAGTTTTATTATTAATACTGCTACAGTATTAATATTTTTATCAGCTTGTCAGTATGTATTGGTTTCTTCAGATCTGTCAAGGGTCTCACTCTGGCTTGCTTGAGATTTCTTCTGGATTTGCTTGAGATTGTTCATTTTTTGAAAATTATGCGTGAAGTCACAAACCGTAAGGAAAAGACAGTCAAGCATTGATATAACATACATCTTTGCAGTGAATACATTGAAACAAAAAGTGCCACTTTGATATCCCATTAAGTTTTCTTCTCGTCGAAATGCGTGAGACTCCTGCAAGATACGCGAGACATGACAGGTCTGATACTTTCTTATAAAGTTTCACTGACCACGCAAAATGAGATGTTTAAGATAATAGGGAAGAAAACATTTGCCGCTGAGTTAAATGCTAGGCTATTTCTTGAAAAACATATTAGAGGAGGAGTTGGCTAATTTCCAAATTTATTTATGTATTCAACAAGTAATTTTGTAATGCTCTTAACATGTTTTAAATCTAGGGTGGACGCTTGGCTTTATATTATACAACTTACCCTGTGAATACTGTGGTAGATTAATTGACCTCCATAATCCCATATCCGTAATGAATTATCCCTTGGAGGTTCGCCTTTCAATACTTGTACAATCTTTTCTCTCATATTGGCATCTATCTTTATTTTATCTTTAAAGAAAAGCTTAAAATTAATTTTGGGATAGTTCAACCTAGTCAAAGCAAGTCACAGGTTATATCCTACCTTATACTAAGCATCTTCAGTATCATTAGCATCAACAACCTCACTATTATTATATACAAACATCACTAACACCATCACCATTCATCCTCATTATGACTACCATCATTACCATCTCCATTAATCATTACCTCAATAATCATCAGTGTCCATCATCATTACCCTCAACATCACTATTTGTAACAGTAATATTACAACATCAATAATAAATAATAATAATAATATAAATAATGAAATCAAAATTTACACAACGATAAATTAAATAAAACAAAAAACTATAGGTGACATCGCTAATACAATGATCTAATGATGTGCAATAAATATTAGGCTTTGAATGGTCCTCTCATTTGTTTACTTTAATCATACCTTTCATTGGTGATGCCGATGTAGTGGCCTGTAATTAAATAATATTAGTCTGGTTAATATTGAAAACATTGCATTAAAAGTAGTTTAAAAACCAGTTAACTAACAAATACTTCCTAACAAAATCTGTAATTTTATGAACAAGAAAACTACTATGACTAAGATCTACTACAAATTATGAAAATATATAAAAAATGAAATCTGATATTACTTGAGATCTTTCACCAGTGGTATTGGTATTGGGTTTACTTTGTTTGGCTTCTTCATTACCAGATGTATCTGAAACAAGATTTTTATATGCAAAAGTATGTGAAAATCTATGTAAATGAATTAATTATTTCATTTGTTTAATATAATACAAATATTGCATGAAGCATCATTAAATTACAATACTAAGCATAAACAATGAAGAATTTGAAGATGATGAGAGGCCTACATAAAAATTTCCAATCACAACTTACAACACCTCTCCCTTCCATACAGTAGATCAATACTTCAACTAGTACTTTTAACCTAGGAATTTTATTTGACAGTAGTTTATCTATGGAGGATTTAAAACACATCTTTATATTTACATATTTTTTGGGAGTAAAGTAAACTGTTTACATCACATTATTTATGAGCATGTGATAATAAAAAATAGAGTTCGCTAGACAAAATATAAAAATTCTTGCCTAAAACTAGCTTACTCGTCTCATATTTTGGATTGATCATCATCTTATAATGTTCAAAACAAAAGATAAATGTTAATTTAAATCACCACAATAAATAATATATGTACATTAGTTATGATTATGATGACATTTTGCCTTAAAGAGACAGCCAGATAGAAGTATACCATTACATAGAGAGGTAAAGGTAGGCTGTGCTCATCGTCATCTTCATTGTGATATTGTACATGGCAACGAATCAATGATCCATGATGCCATATGGTGTGGTTGTGTGTCTGCTCATAATTACTCGTAAATATTGAATTGCGGATTTAAATTGCTCAAGGTTTGGAAGGAAACTTAGAGATTGGGAAGCTCATTCCAATTGATTATTGTTCTATAGGTAAACAACATTACTGGTATTTTCATAGGGCACACAGATTAGTATACTAATTAAATATTTTAGGAGTATTACAGGCCTCTGTGATATACAATCAATCAAATGTTTACACATGCAATTACAAAACAGATAAAAAGTTAATTATTATAAAGTAATAATCATTCAAAGAAAACATTTTAAAATGTTTTACTATATACAAGATACATAAAAACATACCATCATTAGAATTTTTTTTCTTTTGATCGCCAATTGGTTCCCCTGAAAACAACCAAGTGTTACATAGATTGTTAGGACACAATTTACAACAGTGGCACACACGAAGTAGTGGTGCATCCAGATACATCAAAAATTTTATATATAATTATTGCTAACTAGTACAGTTAAAGAATAGAATATGAGTATTTAATAAATTAAAACCTTAATGGAATATTTTTAATACATAATAGACATTTAGTATTATTTGTAGTTCATGTGGCAATGAGAATATTTAAAAAGAAATCACATTCTATCATTCAGAGTTTTTCTCTTTTGATCAAAACAACAGGACATAGGGCTTTTCTCATTGCTTTAATGAGAAATGAAGTTAAAATTGCAACAAAACGGAAAGTCGTTAATAGGTATAAAGTTAAAAAAAAAACACAGAAAACCAATATAATATTAATGAAGTGGAAAAAAATTAAGTGGGGAAAAAAAAAAACAACGAAAAGCCAAATTCACTATGACGTTATTAGTGAGACTTGAACTATGGCTGCAATGGTAATAGCCAGGTACATCGTGACCCATAACCATTGCACGCTATATGTGATGACCTTGCATAGGAAAGCGCATTTTCAGTTCATAGCGATTCAATGACTGAAAGCAAAAATTATTCATGCATACCACGGTAATTTTGAGTTTAACCTAGCTGTAACTGGTTTAAGCGCTTTAGAAAACGCAAATAGCGTTTCAATAATTTAATCAACTGTCAACGAAAAATCTTTAAATGATCCTTATATCCACACCCTACTGCGGATTCTCACCAAAATCATTTCTTCATTTCACCATGAATAACTATTCTGCAAAGTGTCATTTTCATCCATCTACTGGGATGTAAGGAATTTAAATGACCCTCAAATTTACACCCTAACATGGATCGTCCCCTACACATAATAATATCTTCCGAAAGTTTTATTCGGATCAGTTGACCCGTTTTTTAAACATCTGGTCTGGGACGTTTTCCTTTAATTGGTCCTCATATTCACATATGTATATATATTCAGCTAAACCTGTGGATGACAGCAAATGAGAGTGGTTTATTCCGTTTTTGCATCTGTCTTGGCTTCATACTTTATTTGATTTTTGATGTTGTTTACATTGATAACTTTTTTATTTTTTATATTATTTTAGGTTGTTTTTGCCAAATATAAAATAAATTATTAAAAAATATACAGATAATGAAATGAAAGAATCAATTTATGTACATGATTCAGTAAATCAGAAAAAAATGTATAACCCTATGTGTGGAAATGGTTTGGCGAAGCGGGAACGGTTTAGTTTCCCAGCCTCGGGTCGGCGTTTTCAATCCCTCGCTGTGCATTTCGCTTGAGTCCTTGAGCAAGGCACTTTACCTGCATAAAGTATAAATGGGAGGTTTGAGTGCAAAATGCGCTGATATATTTCATGCAGCAAACTATGGAATTTCCCCCATTGGCCTCGCTCCAGTGACTGGGGTAATAATGTGGAAAAGTGCTCTGAGACTTAGTTGTATAGAGCGCTATATAAAACCTACATATTATTATTATTATTATAACTTAGTTTATTTTATAATTTGATATTTTTAAGAGCTTAAAAAATTGTATTTATTGAAAACACATTAAATATTTGTCAGACTATAAATAGTAATGCAGTTTGATTACTACATATTAGTTGATCATTAATTACTTTATTTTAAACATCCCGTAAGAATATGTTACATGTTTTGTGACTAATAGGACTTATAGAAGATGAATAACAAATATTCGAACATTTATTAAATAATTATAGGTCTAAGATCATTTTGTAATATAAACATTGTTTTTTTTTTTTGTTTTTTAAAAATAAAAATCATACCTCTGTATTCCAGACTTGATGCGACTTCCTACAAAAAAAAATAAAGAACTGGTGTTTTTCTGTCATTTATTTTGATTTTTGTAGCTTGCTAATAAGTTTGTAATTAGCATATTGTCTCATATAACTGCTGGGCTTTTTAGGGTAGTGTTTTTGGATCTTTTTTCAAGTTTCATTTGATCTACATGACTGTGTTAAACAGGTTTTGGATTTCAATCATGAAATTGGTGCACACACTACTTCATTCCCCTCACACCCACTCACCAATGACTTTTTTTCCAAAACTCTTTACTACTGTTGAAGATTTCATTTATTAAAGAAATGTGAATGCCATGGCCCACATAAAATAAGCACATATTATATATTCAAACTTTATTAAAGTCTTCAACTTTTTGTCTTAAATCCTATATAAATCCATTTCCCAACAATTAACCCCTGTTTTGATTTTAATGAGCTTCCTAGTTTGTTTGCAACTTACTTGTTTTTGTAAATCCTCTGCTGTTTTTTTTGCAAGAGCATTTTCATGCTTGTCTTTGATTTCATCTTCTGTTAAAGAAGATGATTAGTTTCTTATTATTAGGACGAAAGTAACAATAAAGTAAATGCAAGTAACAATTGTTGCATAATCCTGATCCTGGCCGACCAAAGACCCTCTAGAGCCGTCTTTTATTTTTAGCAAAAAATCTTTTTTCTCAATGAGCCCAAAATACTTGCTTTATAGTAATTAATGTATACCTTGACCATGAATTTCAGCCCTAATGTTACCATTATGCCAACCAAAATGTATGACGTGAGTAATGATTAGACAATGAATCATAATATTATGCCTAAGTATATAAACATACTGACCAATTAAACTTGATTTCCAAATGTGCAACAAATTTTCATTTTGCTTTATTAATCAGCAATAATAACATAACAAAAATAGTAATAACATAATAAATATATTTTCAGTTGAGTGGTTGCAAGCGGTAATGGTAGGGCACCATTAAATACAGCCTTCATCAGTGCTGGTTCAAAACGCTCCTCTCCCAGAGTCGATTGGCCGAGCGGTAAGGCAGGGGCCCGCTAGCTACAGCCTTTAACACCGGCGCTGGTTCCAGCCGCTCCTCGCCCATGGTTCGGTTGGTAGAACCAAGTCTTCTCAGATAAGGACTTAAAATGGAGGTCTAGTGTATACATCTGGCTCGTGTGCACTTTAAAGAACCCATTGCATCTTTCGGAAGAGTAGGGGGTTACCCCGATGTTATGGTTCATTTCAGCCCCTGTCGTTGTGGAATGATGTGAACATGTATCTACGACACTAAACTAAAACCTTTATATATCTATACATCATGCTATGCTGTTTTTTTTTTTTTCTTTTTTCTTTTTTCCCCACTTTCAATTTTAAAACAACAATTTTTTACGATTTGGTGATGATCTCTGCCTGAAAAATGCCAAAAAACATAAAATTTAAGGCTGATTTCTCAAATATTGTTCATTAAACAGCTGTATGAAAGGGCGCTGATCCAGAAATTTTCAGACGTGGGGGTGGGGGTGAAGGGGACAATAGGTTGAACACACCCACCTCAGCCCCACCATGGTTGGGGACAGTGGCGGCTCCAGGATATATTTTCTGGGGGACTGAGCTGTCCGACAGGGAAACTTGAGCTCGTAGGCCCGAGCTGGGGGAAGGGTTTGACAGGGAATCCCCCTCCCAAATGAGATTTTTTTAAGAATAGGAACCTCTGTATAGTCAGAAATGACACTCTCAGACTGTGACAGACATGTTGGCTTGGCGTGGGCCTATTTTTATATTTTTTTAGTCCGACTGCCCAACGAACTCTGTTCGATGGGGGGGGGGGCTTGACCTGTCCGGTGGTGGGGACTTAACCCCTGCTGCCCACACCTTCCTTTTGGCACTGCTACATGGTTGGGGCTGATTTGAGCAAATTTTAAGAATATGCCCCTATAGATGCTCGGAATAGCACTCTCAGATGTTAATAATGCTTTTTTTTAAAGCGGTTTCCTCGCCAAAATGATTTACTTTTCCCGACGGGAGATCTGCTTCCCCTCCCTTAGACACTCCTTCCCTCACAGCCATCACAAATGTCTATTGAATATTTTATCTCCACTTTTTAAAATTTTGACAAATGTAGGCGGTCCTGGCCGGCTAGGCACCTCATACTCACTGGATTAATATGATATATGTCCTACAGTCAGAGACACTAGTTATGTATAAACAAAGCCCTTTTAGATCAGGGTGATATTGAGCGAGGATTCTATGGGAGGGGCACCGCAGGGACCCCTAACAAAAAATTGCATTTTTACTCAGTATTGGTCCGGAAATATGCACCGGTGAATAAACAAAATTCATGACAGTCATTCATAATTGTTGTTCTTTCCACTCACTTTGAAAAGTAGGGTTTTAACTATAGGAGATTGTATGAATAACTAAAAATTTTTGCATCAAGTGACTGGTTTGACACATATGATGTGAACAATATGCTACTAAAGTGCCTAGTTCTGCACAATGGCGCTGCAATGTATGGGTTAGCATACCTAATGGCAAGGAGGTCTATCTATCGAACCACTGACCTCAAGGTTGCAATCATCAACCACAACTGCCTTCACACACCTTTGTTTATTCACAATATAGAATAAGTGGAATATTTTTGGTAAAATAGGTTAGGCTGGGTGTTTATATAATCCAAGAACACTAGACTACATGTACCATTGTCTACAATCTAGTTTGGTTAAAAACTATTGAACTTTACTGTAATCAATTTCCTTTTCTGTCCACTTGGTATTATCAGCTTCATCACACTTGAGAGTTGTTTTCATGGCTATGACTTCAGTAATTATGTGTTTGTCATTAAACCTTTAAACAAAAAAAAATATGCATCATTGCATCATTAAATTGTGGGCAAACATGTAATTTTTTTAACAATAATAATTATAATAAGTATCGTTATAATAATTACTGTAGCAATCATTTATAATTATATAATAATTATAAAAATTAAAAATGATTGCTATGAATTATTTATAATTCTGTAGTTTTCTCTTGTATTTTATCTAAACAATTTTATGAAAATCTTTTTGTAAATTTCCTATTTTGATGTAACATAATTCGTAATTCGGCCTTTTAGCTGCCATGTTTTATGCTTTTTGTAAATTTTGAATTTTGAATAAAATACCATTTTATAT
>NW_022685291.1:2659940-2688908 GCF_011630105.1 Anneissia japonica
TTGTTATCGTCATCATCCTCATTGTCATTATCATCATTGTCATCTTTATCGATATTGATTGTTATTTTTATTATTCTTAAATTTGGTCAGTCATGCTTGGGCAGTTATTATTATCATCATCGTCATCACTATCAATAATGTTATAAATTAATTGTTACTGTTATTTTTTATTATTGTTAATTCTTTATTTTGATTCAGTCACACATCGACAACAATAAGAACTTATTAGCTTTATATTAATATAATTCCAAAATAACAATTGTATATGACTATTATTTTTGCTATTCTTTTCTATTGAATTATTTAATTAATAGCATTTTGTATATTAAAGCTGTGGTGTAGGCCATCTGCTTTTCTGCTAATGCAAATAAATTCAATGTTCAGAACTTTTCTACAAAACCAAACTTGAAAATATCTGTCATTTCCTTACCAATAATATTGCATTATTGTTTTACAGATCAAATCTAACTCACAACCTAACAGGGTGGAGATATATGAGAAGTTTGTTGAGGCTTTGGAGCCTGAGGTCTCAAAACTCGTAAACCTGTTCTACTTCCAGGTAAGCCCTAATAAAATTGTTATTTTTTTTAGATGTTGTTTTCTCATTTATTTAGATGGTGTTTTCTTTGATATACTGTATTAATATTTAATAATGGTCCAAATTTATATTGTGTTGTGTAGCTTCATTATTTACATTAAGGATTTTTCTTGAGTAAGCAGACATGGTCTTGACCAATTAAATCCAATTATACACTGAATTCTCATTTCAGAGGAACATTTAAGTTCCATTTTCACTTGTTTATTATAGTAAAAAGGGAAATCCTTTGCCGAGTCACAGGCAAGGCCCATAGGACTGGAGCTTATCCTCAATTTCACTACAGTAAAGGAGATGAGATCCTTGGGTGGGATGTTAGTCTACCACAGGTTACTCCAACCTAGTACCCTAGACTGAAGCAGTGTAGTTAAAGTGCCTTGCTTAAGGACACAAATGAAATTCATGAAGGATTGAAAACCCGACCTCAGATTTGAGAAACCAAACTTTTTCATTGATCCAAACAGCTTCCTCTTCTTCAATAATCAGGGGCGGATTTAGGGGGGGCCGGCCCGGCCTCGGCCCCCCTTTTTGGGAGGTAAAAAAAAGAAAAAAAAAAGAAAAAAAGAGAGAAAAAGAAAAAAATGATAGCCCAGAATGCCTCAAATGTTATGTTCGGGCGTCTAGAACACAAAACTTTCGCGGGGGCATGCCCCGGCCCCCCCACGACCGTGTTGTCTCAATCGGCCCAACTTTCGCCCCCCCCCCCCCTTCCGGCCCCCCCCTTTTTGGACATTTCTGGATCCGCCCCTGTTAGTTAAAAGTTGGGTCACCGATATCTGTGGCAGCTCTCTAAAGTGTCTGACAAAGAAGTTAAGAACAGAATTATGAAAACAATCCATTTGTGCTATAAAATTATTACGTAACTTAAGATGGTCAGTATACCTACAATTAGCAGATATATATTTTAAAACATCAACATCAAACATATAATTTAACAACAACATATAATTTAATCTGTCACAATGCCTACCCACCACAAACAACTTCCAACTGGTGATCCATCAGCCTTTTTTTTTTGGCAAATTATTGGTGAAGCCTACAGGAGGATTTTGCCCGCCCACTGAAATTGTTGTCAGTGACTTAAGTACTGGGATTCAGAGGTAAGCATATGAAAACTAGGACCACTGGTACAGGGAACAATAAACACAGAAAAAACAAATGTTCCTGTTTGTCCTATAAAAACTTGGATTTTGCCTGGGCCCCTGTAGACCTAAAGCAGCCACAGTGTAGTACCAGTACCTACTGTTACTCAGGTATAGAAGATGAGTAGTCTAGCCAACTTGACTAATCTTCAGTTATTTCAACTACAGAATATATAAGAAAGTTGTATCGATCACAAGTAAAAAGTGCCTCCTTTTTCACTTTAAGGTAAGCCACTTTAAGGTAAGCCACTTTAAGGTACGTCACTGCTGTGGGCAAATTCAAAAAAATTTTTTTTTTTTTTATGTCAAATGGGGACCTATAAAATCGAAATAAGATTTAGGCCCGTTGGTTTTGATATGGGGCATGGTATCTTTTTCTTTTTATCTTTAGAGGAATACACCCCTACACACTTAGTGCCACGCCCTTCCACTGCTGCTTAGCACTAAATATTTGGACTACTGTATATATGCTTTCCTGGCTAAACCCCTGAACATAGATATCTGTTCATATCTTTGGTTTAATTAGCCTCCCCGAAGGAACAAAGATCCAGGGAGGCTATAGGTTTTACCCACGTTCTTCTTCATGTTGTCATTGTTGGGAAAATTTGTGTTACCACAATAAATAAAGTTTTGTAAAATGCAAGGTGGTAATAAGAATACGGAGCCTATTGTTTTTGGTAGGTGTGTGAATATGCTAATTGCTCATTTGCATAATTAATATGTCACTAATTAAGAAATATACAATAGATACCATCATAATTCCCATAAAAGATTTTCTACTTTTAGTTGAAATTGTAATATGTCGTGCCTTTACATTTCAAAAAACAGTGATTCGATTTTTGCTGTTGAAATGAAACCTTTTTTGCAGTTGAAACAACTCTCTTCATGTTGTCATTGTTGGACAAATTTCTGTTACCACGAAACTAAAGTTTGGTAAAATGCAAGGTGGTAATAAGAAGACAGAGCCTATATTTTTTGGTAGGTGTGTGAATATGCTAATTGCTCATTTGCATAATTAATGTCACTAATCAGGAAATATACAGTAAATATATTATTTCGCCTTAACGTCGTTAAAATTTCCCCTTAGCGGCAGTATTTTCGCCTTAAGGTATTGTTTCTAACCCTTTCCATTGTTATCATTTCCCCCCCTATGGTAGTACATAGTCGCCTTAACGTCGTTAAAATTTCCCCTTAGCGGCAGTATTTTCACCTTAAGGTATTGTTTCTAACACTTTCCATTGTTATCATTTCCCCCTATGGTGGTATATAGCCGTATATATATATACTGTATATATGAATTTTATTGAAAATACCAAACGTTTTACAATTGTGTAAAAATTGATAATCCAATTCAGCTTTAATGAAGCGTAGGGATATCTTCTCATACTTCCTAAGCAAACAAATTGGCAGGTCTTCCGAATTCCTGATGATGACATAATTAATGTCGAAATATTGAATCCCAACACGATGGCGTGTATTTCAATACTTGGAGTATGTATTATACTTTCTTATCTGAGATTAATCAGTGGACCTTTCGGTTTATGGATTTGATTGTTAATAGAAATGTACAACAGGATTTTGATTAAGTAATTTCAGTTATATCATGGACCTATAATAGGTCCATGGTTATATCACACAAATAACAATCTTGATATAAAATTTTTTTGTCATTAAAAAACCTGCATATTAACAAAGAAGCAAGCAAACATCAGACTTTGAGGTACAGCTATGCCTAATATGAAATCATTTTCCCTTCAAATTAAACAGGAAACTGATGCTTGTTTAATAATATTCTGTGAACATAAACTGCTGCCTGTGTATAAGTGAAATGCTGATATCATTGAAAAGAGATCAGCATGCCAACTCTTCTTGTGGGCCCATCATCTGTCACCTACATGGATTATGGTGTACACATGTAGCTACCAGTGTTTATTTGTGCTTTATGATTGTCGCCTAGACTAGTCATTTGAAAACAAAATGCCAGAAAAAAAGAATATAGGGGTGCATAAAACCTGCAGTGTTTTTCGTTTTTGAAATACTGTACTATACTGAAAAGAATTTATTTGTCTGGAAAAAAAAATTGCTCTGGCTACTCTGCTAGATGTCACCAGTGAAAAGTTGCAAAAAACTTTGGTGGCACTGTCGATCATTACACCTGATATGTATCAATTCAATGTGACACCAATCCTTGGTGGATTAATTGCATGCATATAGAATAATAATAATTATATAACTTAATATGAACAAATGAAACATAGCCGTCATTAAATAAATTCATCAGTTTATATACTTATTGAAACATAGCCAAGTCTCAGTTATGGCTGACACTTGATGTCAAAGTTATTTAGCAGGTGTTGGGATACTTCGCCGGCTTGAGATGAAAAAAAGGAACTTGTACCAGTGTCCATTAAAAAGGAAGCTACTGGGAAAAAATATGTTTGTGCATCTGACCATGAACATTGTCTCAATTAAAAGCATCCAGCACCAAATGTTATCTGTACACTATATATCCCAATAGTTTATTCTTTTAAATGTCTTGAGCACCTATTTTGGTGAAGATGTTTGCACTTTAAAAATTGCTATTATTATTATACACCAAAGGAGCAATGCAAAATCAAATAACTTTATCAAGCATGGATTTAAAGAATTTTTTTGGGCTTTGAAAAACTTTGGAGATGAAGCCAGTTATGTTTACACTGAAGGCACCTGAGATTGTTTTATGTTTTATTGTTTCTTTATTAAATTTTGTTCTTTTCGCCGATGACACAAATATCTTATTCAAATCATAATATAGCCAATCTTTTCCAAATTATTAATAAAGAGCTAACTAAGGTATTTGAATGTTATCTCTGAACTTATCCAAAACCAATATTTCTATTTCCATTTCAACACCAATACATTATTTGCATGCATATTGTTTTTCAGCTATAAAAAGTAAAACATGCTAGTTTGTTTTTAAATTCAGAACATGTAAGGAATTGTCAGGTGTACAATTGATATGATGGAAGGCTTTCGAAAAATGAAGTGATTATATTTTGGCGTCGATAGATATGGACCCTTAAAAGCAAATCGTCACAGATTAGATATCTCAAAAACTAATTAACTCATCCAAGTGAAACTTTCGTGTTAGTGTAACTTTTTTAAAGTAGATTGTGTTTGGTGGTTGGTAAGTATGAATATATTTTTTAGGAATTATTTTATTAAAAGAGATTTCAAGTTTTGTGTGTTTTTTAAGAGGAGTGGAGTGAAGTGTGTTGGGGCAGTAGTGGTGGTGGTAAAATAAAGCCCCCCCCCCCAACCCACTAGCCAGGTGAGGCCTTACTGCTGTCAGTTTCTGTGTGACTAATTTTTTTTATCTGATTGTTAATAATGGATGTAATAACAATGGATAGAGCATGGTACCATATGCTGTCATTCTTCAGTGTATCTCTCGACACAGTGCAGTTTAGCAGGCTACTACTTGGCTAGTAGTATTAGGTCTTAGTAGCTAGGCCCCTAGCTAGAGCTACTTTGGAGAGGCCTTGTCAATGCATACTGTATGTACGTACGACGATACAGCCTAATAAACTGTTGTTTGTGATAATTACAGTTACAAAACAGTGAAAAAAGAATTAAAGGATTCTAATGGTAGACCAATTTAACTGAAGGGGCAGATATTCTGGTATTATTGAAAAAATTTACACAAATTTCATATGCTTATTGCTTTCCCTTTTCATAGAGAAGACTTTACATTCTCACCTTTTTCCTTTAGCCTACTGAGACTGAGAGCAGCTTCGTAACTCCTTGGATCAATATACGTCTTGCATTTATCTAAAAACTCCTGCTGATGTTTTTGTAGTACTAATATTTTTGCTAACTCTTGGATGAGTACCTTGCTTGAATGTATTTCCCATAAATGGACTAAGGCTTTAGAATCACGTGCAGATAAATAAAATATGATTGATCCTTCTTTAAATTTCTTCAAATCCAAACCCTTCGGTTGAAAGCTTTGCAGCTATAGACACAGTAATAGGTATACCTGAAAATAGTACCTAAATGTATCTGAATGTTTTTGAGATATCAATGTAAATCCAACATACAATTTGAAGTATAAGCATCAACTCTCTACAATATCTGCTGAGATAATATCATTTTCAGTAATGTCCAAAATTCCTAATATGACTAGAGTATTAATGACAAATAATTCTACACTTCACATTTTAATTATTGGATTGGATTGGATTTATTTGGTGTAAATACCAAAGATAGCCTACGAAAGTCTAGAAGAAGACTTATTTCCAGTGGGGTCCTTCTAGTGGTGATATGGGCAGTACACAGGAAAACAATCCCCTACTTTTTTCCGTAGAGTGTACTGCGTTATTTAACATGCACATGGGCCATAAATGCACCCGTGACCAACGGATTAAACGTCTCATCTGAAAGACGGTGCACTATTGTAACTTGTATTTCAGCCCTCTAGCTGAAACACAATTAGAGACCTAGAGATCTCCATGGTTCAGCGCATACACAGTGGCTACTACCAGATTAATAGCCAACTGAGCTAAGCTGCTCTCAAAAAAAATAAAAATTCACTTTGGTTTGTTGTGTTTGATTTGTAAGTTAAAATTAGTTGAGTTTTCTTTTTTTAAATAGGGTATTGTGGATGGAAAGACTGATGAAGCACTTGAAGAGATACAAGATAGAAGACTGTTGGGATTAAAACGTGCTGTATACACCTACCGTTAACACTTCAAAGTCAATTTCATTGTAAGTATGCCAGTGGAGATCTTTGGTGAGGAATGACTGATTTATATGTTTATAGCAAAAGTTTTTTTTTTTTTTTTTTTTTTTTTTTTTTTTTTTTGGTTTTTAAAAAATTTTTTTTTTTTTTTTTTTTTTGTGGAATTTAAAACAATATATTTTAAATTATCAAAACAGCAATATATAAAGTAATACCTTCTGTTAGAGCTTGTACCGCATTGAAAAGTTCAGATTTCTTCAAATTTTCAATGAATTCTTCCATATTTCTTTCACAAATTTTCATTCGATTTTCTAAATCAATAATCAAACTCCATGGATCCACATATTCCTTTGATGTTTCATTATATAGTCCACTGATTCTTACTACATCCTCATCACTCAGCGCCAATCCAAGCTTTATAATCTTTTGTCTGTGAGGTGTGAATTTTGTGATTGTTGCATCTCTAATGTTTGGACACGATGGTATTTCACACTTAATTGTATCTTCCAAACCAAATGTGCATGTTGCCTTTATAGTATCATACAGGATGTTGAGGTCAGTCGAACTCAAATTCCCAGAAGCATTCAACAAATTCATTAATTCCATTGTCTTACCAGCGTTGCTCAATTTATTTATATCTCCCACAAGGTCCCTGTACAAAACTTTAAGCATATTGAGGTATTGGCGCTGGTCATACCAATCCGAAAAAACTGTCAAAAGTTGTTTAAAAGCCATTTTAGTGAGTCCTATGTGAAAATAAAAAGTATCAAAATAAATACTATAGTAGTATGAATCATATTTACAGAAGCAGTAAAAACTGAGATTTATAATCAGTGGCAGATTTTTTCACTTAAAAATTAAAATAAAATAATAAATTTAAACTACCCTTACAACTAAAAAGCTGACTAATTACACCAAAGAGTCTATCATTTTATTTATGAACAAGAGTTGACTACAATGCCTGCTGTTCTGTCTAATTGAGGGATGGCCATATATACCGTATACCACATCAGATGACTTAAGGCCAACTCAGACAGCGTCGGCCGACACAGCCCGACGCGATTTGTTGTCGGGTCGTGTCGGGTGTGAGTTGAACGCAGACGCGATGGTGTGCGTCGGGGGCAGACGCGTAGTAGAATATTAAACATGTTTAATACTTCTCACGACGGCTTAAGACTGTCCCCGACGATAAATCTGGTCGGGCTGCGTCGGCCGACGCTGTCTGAGTTGGCCTTTAGGAGATCTGCAATAGTTGCTGCACTATTAATGTAACAGCACATGCCAACTCTCATTTAATTTCAAACCAGGCTAACTTAAGGTTTATTGGCCCTCAATTTCATCAGCAGGGACCAGAGTGAAAAATGGGATTACTTTCAGTCAAGTCATCTCAAAGGATCAAATAGTATTTTTCAAGAAATGTTACACTATACTTTCTAAATGTTATGTGGATAAAATGACATTTTAACTTCCTTGTTTTTCTCAATTTAAAATACACTGCATTTAAAAAAAACAGTGGGAGATCTAGGAATTTGAAATACAGGGAAATACAGGGAACCCGGGTAGGGACTTTTAGAGATGGAGTATAGACCACCTCAGCCCCACCATGGTTGAGGCTGAGGTAAGAAAATTTATTATTATGGCACCCCTAGTTGGCCGGAAATTGCACTGTCAGACTAAATTTGAATGTAATTTTTTTTCTCCACTTTAATTTTTTTTTTTTAATTTAGGGAGGGTGGGCTGGCTGGGCCCTTGAATCTGCCACTGAAATACTCTTTTAAAATTATCCAGGTAATCATAATCATACCCACTTATATATGTCATGCAAACTAAAGTTTATAAAAATAGTAATTTATTATCTGTTGATTAGATCCATGAAAAATAAGTAAGTCACTAACTTAGTCCCTTTGCATGTACAGTACTTCTAAAATCAATCAAGAGGTTGTTCTTCTCTTAATATTGAATTTCACTTCTTTGCAAGTGGTATTGCGACTACACTATTGTGAGTGGAAATACTACTATCTAATTTATGATCAAACAAGATTAGGGAGATAGGAAACACATAAAAAAAAGTGGGGGATGTGTCCCCCTGTCTTCCACCGATCAATGCCCCTGATTGCATACATGTATATACAATAGTTTAACTCCTGGTTCCTAATTGTTAATAGTGTTGAACTTATTTAGATTCTTATCTAAACCTACTATATGTTCTAAAAACTTTTGTACCCAGAGCCCCAAGTGAGACTAGTCTACTTAACTGATTGGGCAACCTTGGTTAAAGATTGTGAATAAATAAATAGAGTGGAGTCTACCATAATACTGTTATTCTGAGCATGTTCTGAGTCAGTGATATTGGGGTGTCTCTTTTAAAGTAAGTATCATTGGGGCATGTCTACAGTAACTATGTCACTTCTTAATTTTGGGAATTCTGATTGGATCAAATTCTTTCCGTATGATTTAATAACTTGTTTACCAAAAAGCTTCTAATTAAGATACTGTATATTTGAACATCAAAAGTTGGGCTCAAAATTATCAATCAACTGTATGAGAAGTTTATGTTCAGTTGACCACAGGGTTGATTTGTATAATTAGAGGATCAGTGTACTCAAATGGGCTATTAAGCTATCAAGTTGAGACATTAAAGACATACAAATTCCAATAATTATATATGTTAATATTATTGGACCTTAATACTACATTACGCTAGGCCTGTTCTGAGTTTTTTATTCAGATTGTGAAGTTAAATTCATGAATAATTAAATTACTCGATATAAATTTGTTTCATTTTATCCTAGAGACAACCAGCCTGCTATACTATATTGTCTCCGTCCAAAAGAAACTATCAGGTTTATAAGGGAGCTTTGTCTCTGATAGATATTCATGCGATTTAATCACACAACTTCCTGAAGTGTATACCACATACGGTTTGTTATTCACACAAAATGTGTGCTATTATAATTCTTACCTAAATTGGTGAAGGTGAAAGGTTACATTTCTTTCACCATGCAGTCAGCTTGAAAGAAGGATTAGCATTTTATTAAGAATAAAATTAAATTTAAAATCAAATAATATAATGTCTTTTGTTTACCTTGACTTGAAGCCATGTTAATGCTGCTAAATTTACTCATTCATTCCTGGAACAAATAATCATAGGTGTTCAGAACAGGGCTCCACCAACTGACAAATAGGTGCACACAGGCACTCTGTTAGGCAAGATGCTGGGATCCCGTAGCTTCCACCTCAGAATGATCCTCGACTCTACTACCTTGCACTGCAAAAGACAATGACATTGCAAGTAGAAATGGGTCGGGCCCAAGCTCGGATACCCGATTCTAAGACTTTATATTTTATAAAGCATTTAACAGTATGTGTTTTTTTTTCCTTTCTCAGTTTACTATTGGCTGATAAAAATATGAGATTCATTTGAAAACAATAATATCCAAAATATCTTGGTAACATTAACATCACTTTTAAGATTTTTGGTGAAGAACTGGTTGAAAATGCAAAATGTCATCAGAAACAGATCTTTGTACATATATTATTATAATATACGATTAAAGACAGTCAGTTTTACTTCATAATTGCTGCGAAGCAGCCAATTCATTTTCTTGGCAGCAATTTGACCTCTGAAAGGTCATTGTTTGTCAAAAAACCTGCGCCTATGACAATTGAAAAGCGGAGTTTCCTTCTTTCGTTCTGCCGCGTAAAATCAATTACTTTAGGCGACGTTTGTAGACTAACCTACTCGTACCAACGTCCGCATGTCGCGACGCTGGAGTACTATTCAGCGTTTTTATTATATTTCTAGGTTTCCTATTTCTACGTTTAATCGGCTCATGTCTCAGCCACAATATTTTGAGGCCAGTATTATTTACGAACCCATTTAAAATTATTTACTAGCCTATTTCAACGTGCTAATTAATACATTTAGGCGACGCTTGTTGTAGACTGGCATAGTGTTTTCGGAAATAAATACCGTTTTATACACATGCGCAGATCGATTCGCCAGCAGCGAGTCATCGGCCAGCAGAGCAGCGAGTCGCCAGCAGCGAGATGTCACTGCAGCAAAACACTATTGTACACGGTACCAACGCTGTTCTAATATAGACAATGGTTCGTGTCTCATATTATTTGTTATATTTTTATTATTCATTATTTTCACTTGACTCGCATAAATAATTTTGTTCGAAGAACATTTTATGCAGTTTTACTTCGCAGCACTTCACTTGCAATTTGCAATTTCTAGTTGTAAAATGTCTGAATTGAAGTCAAAGCAGTTAAGTTTCCTCTTGTGATATGTTTTTTATCTTGAGAGTTATCCAGCAGAATTAGTGTGTACAGTACCATAATGTATACTATAGCTTTCTTACATAGATGAATATTCTGGTCCATTTTTCCATTTTTTTTTTTTTTTTGTCTATGCTATATCTAGGACCGTACATACTGTACATTAATTATATTAAATCAAATACTTACCTCCAGACTTGTTCTTTAGATTACGCTGAGGTGTTAGTACCTTATACTGTATTGTGACTGGAATGTACAATGGTTGTATTTTTATTACGTGTTGGTGTTGTATCACTCCAGTGCTGCTATTGTGTACTATATGCTTGGCTAGACAAAATCAATCGGTGAGGCTAGACAAAATCAATCAGTGATGCAGACATTTTGAACTGTGAGTTTAATATTCAGTAATAGTCAATTCACTAAATATATTTGGAAGTCTATCATGCTGTATTATATTTCGTACCACCTGTGTTTAATTGCTTCATTAATTGGTTTTTTGGTTTTTTGTCCTCCAAATTTTTAGTGATAAAGAGAAGGGTATCTGTATAATTATTTTTATTTTTGTTTTTTTTGAATAGGAAAAAAAAAATGTAGGAAATAAGCCACCCCTGTTAAAATCCACGTCCCGTCCAAAGCCACCCAACAATGGACTATACTATTGCAAGGTGGGGTGCACAATGGGTTGTTTGTCTTGATGTTGCTCTACAATAGGTTTAGGATGCCAAGAATTTTTGTATTACTATTATTTTATTCTTTTGTGTATTATAAGTTATAGACTGGGTGTAGCCTAGCTAGGCATAAACATTTAGTACTCCAAATGCAAAACAGCAGTTGTCTGTCAGAAGGTGAGTTTTTTAGCCAAATCTCATGAAAATTTCAAATTGCTCTAACTCATCAGAAAATGCTGGCGGGGAGCCAAAAGACTCACTGTGAGGTTATCTCAGGTAGACCCCCCAACAGGCAAAATATTGGGCGATTTCAAGGGGGTTGGGCAAAAAAGTGTGTTGGAACCATATGGAATGACTCAATAGCAACAAGGGTCGGATATAAAAATTATGAAAATTTGCAGATATGTGGTCTTAAATATAAATAGGCCTACTGTAGTGTACATAAATATTTCTTAATATTAAATAATTTTGAAAAATATCCCAGCAGTGAAGACTTAATTTTACCTATCTGTGAATTGGGGCCATTTAATATTGGGAGGGGGGTGTTGGGCCATTTTTCGGTTAAGCCATTTTTATTTAGCTAATGAAAACTTTAAAACATCTGCTCACTGAACGGTTCATTGCACACCTTTACACAGTAAATGAGTGAAAATGAGACCCCTTTTTCTTACAAAATCAACTATATAATTTGAATGGTTTCATTTGGCAATCTGGGACGATCGGATTATAAAACTACATGTTTTAAGCTTTATAATCATTTATATATTCTTACAATTAATGCAAAATTGAGTGATCATTTTTCTTTTAGAGTTGACAACATCTTTGCTTTTACATAGGAAAAAGGTTAAAATTATAGTGTTTTTTTGGTATACTTCTGCTTCTTCTTAACATAACTCTGCACAATAGGTCGCTAAACTTCAGGGTAAACAGTAAATTAAGCTTTATTGACATATACGTCTCATACTGGGTGGTTAAATAACCAGTGATCATTTTGTCTTTAAAATTTTGTATTTAGAACTGTTTTTACCCTCTCTATGAATGATGTCACACGCTTTAAACCAATAGCAGCTATGGATTTTGAGTTTTATGCGGTTAGTGCGTTCATGCATAAGATGTAGGTCAAATTTACCTGATGAGCTTTTGTCAAAAATAGGGGAAAAGTTTTCATTATGATCTGTACATTTTGGTCTAGAGAAATGTTTATGTTTCTTTTGAAAATAAGGTTTAAAATAAGAAATTGGTATCTCCTAAT
This sequence comes from Anneissia japonica, assembly GCF_011630105.1. NCBI lineage: Eukaryota > Metazoa > Echinodermata > Crinoidea > Comatulida > Comatulidae > Anneissia > Anneissia japonica. The sequence goes on from NW_022685291.1 coordinate 2,672,602, forward strand.
CTTAAGAAAAATACGTTAAGGAAACTACTTAGGGATTGCTGTACTAAAACTGTATTTAAGTTTAATAATAAATTCTATAAACAAACTGATTGCGTTTCAATGGGCTCACCCTTGGACCAGTATTAGCCAATATTTTAATGACTGAACTAGAAGAGTCTATTGTTCCTAAACTTTTAGAATCAGGTATTATTAAGTTTTATATTCGTTTTGTTGACGACACACTAGTGCTAGTTTGGGCGTTCCCACCCTTTTGTTTTGTTTTCGTGAATAATGGCTTTTGTTTTAGCCTTTCACTAGCAGCCTTCTCATTGGTCAGTTTATCCATCCAATCTCCATCCAGCTTGTGTTTTAGCCTTTCACCCATTGGTCAGTTTACCACCATCCAGCCTCTCTACCCAAACATATAAGTATTTCCCTGTTTGGAGTGTCTGCAGATATTATTCTCCTGAAGACGATTGAAGCATCTCAATCGAAACGTCGAGACTTTCTCAACTACAACAGTTCTTTTCAGAACTACTTACGTGGTGTACCGCAAGCTTCAACATATATTATTTCTTCGCCATGCAAAACCTAATGATTACCATCACATCCTACGTCGCTTTAACACTTTTCATAAACAGATGATTAATTTTACCTGTTACGTCGGGCGTATTTTACTGACTCGATGATATTCGACAACAACACTTTTGCCTTTTGGTATATATTTATTAACTGTCATTAAGATGTAAAATTACTGTAAAATAAGTAAAAACAATGATTAAACAATTAAATTAGGCAATAAGAAACCCACTGCACCTCGACAATACCAATGGTATCAGCCTATCCTATGACTTCATAAATATTCATTTGTGCAGTCAAGCGTGACGAGTCACTCGCGACGGTGTATCATCAAATGTTAACATGCGATGTATTACATAGGCTTATTGCTTATCAAACCGTCACTACATTACTAAATCTAACAATTGCTTAGACTTATGATTATAGCTCAATAATCAAACAGTGTTCTTCTATAATTATGACTGTACACAGCCGCAATAATATTATAAACAGGAACAACAAATATAAAGATAAAATACGTAAAGGCTACATGCATTAGTTAGACTGACTCCTTGCCTACTTATGTTGCAGCCTGTGGTCTAGCACAAAGTTACGATGGAATGCTTCTAATTCCAAATCACTAATATTACTGTGCTGTTCATATCTATAGTACAACTATATATTCCACAACAAATCATGTACATACCAGTCCCACAACAGCTAAATTAAGGCATAGTAAAACGGTGTAATTCGACTTCCTAAATTCAAATGGACGCTCTCCATTAACAACATGTACTCCTACAGTATGGCGTCCCTAGTTTACAACGCGCAACACTCGTTCTTTACCGCACTAAACTTTCGGGACTCTACCATTATACTACAAGGTATGTTATATATATGTATGAACCAACAGAGGGCCTCCTATATGAATCTATATTCATCACATTACCTTTGAATCATTTGAAAACAATGATATAGTACATTCTCTAGATTTATACAGTAATTTGACAGCAGCACATAGGAAGCATGAGCATATATCGTAAAAATACACATACAGGTCAATATATTCATTATGATAGCTTTGCCCCATGGAACTATAAGATTTCTTGGATTCGTAGTTTAGTTTCAAGAGCCCACAAACTGCGTACTACCGATAAAATTCAAACAGAATATTAGAAAATTTATGTCATGGAATGGGTACCCTTTAAAAGCTGTTAACCATGTACTCAATAAATTAAATGAACCTAAATTTATACATAGGCCTACTAACATTATTGAAAGTTCGCAAAATTTGTCTATACTATTGTTTAAAGAAGTGTTGCTATACGTAGACTACACCCATTGCTTAACAATGGGCTGACAGCTTCAAAGGAGCTTTCTTTGTTTTTGTACAGTAGGTAGCTTTGATCAGTAGGGTAAGATGCTGATCTTTAGTTTATTCATAAATGTCAACTTTTTTTTTTTTTTTTTAATATTTTTTGTAATTTCAACATCACTTCTCATTATGGCAATGAGTAAAAGCCTAATGTTCTATTTACAAATAGACATATAGTAATAAAGTCTTGTTTAATACTATTATCCTTTTCTTTTTACCATTTTTTTTCCTTTTTTCTCTTTCCCTCTCCTTCCCTCCCCTCCCTGCCAAAAAAATTATGTTAAAGTAGTTGATAATCAGCCTCCTTTCTCATGTCAGTTCTCAAAAGATATGCCACTCCATGTTAGGGAGCCACATAATAGAAAGCAGAACATAGTGAAGGAAGTGGTTACTGTCATACCAAAATAATATAATAATATGACTCCCCACATGTGTATCAGCTATGGTCACTGGAAAGTAATAAGCCCCAATCCTGATTTACATGAGCTTTTGTATCCTTCTGACCGCAAAGCAAAGATATGTCAAGGATCTCACTTAAATGGTGTATAAAGTACAGTATTTCAAATAAAATGAAAGTAAAATTAATTATTATATACATGTTTGCTATTTAACTATTTTTTTTTAGGCTAACTTGAAGTCAGTATGGAGAAAAGAGCAAGAGATACAAGTTAAAAAAGACATAAGGGAGATGAACATGATAGGAAGTGTGACGACATGAAGTGCCACTTGATGAATTCTTTCTCACCTTGTTAAAGTTTATTGTATAAATGGGTACCTGTTGGGGTTGCCTGCTCACTTAAAGAATGTGTACCCAATGACCAGGGAAAAGAATTTTGTTTTATATCCAAAATATAAATGCCTGTACCAGTACCTGCAGTAAATACATGTTTGTTATTTTTTTCAGATTAATCATCTTAAAATTCATTATGATAGTCAGATAATTTCAGAGCCAAAGGGGATACAAGTTAAAAAAGATGGAGACGAGAATGATGGGAAGCGTGGTAAGTTTATTATATATTCATTTCATTTTTTTTCAATTTGACAAAAACAGGCCTGATGTTGCCAATAAATACACCCAACTCACAGAAAGGGAACAAAGCTTGATACTAGGGAAATAAGAGAAAAAAAAAATCAAATTCAGATTCTAATGACATTTATTCAATGATGAGAAACCATACAATAATTATAACATATTTGTTACGTGTACTGTTCACACAGTATGTACAATTAAAGATGTACTTTGAAAAACAGATACTTAATTTATTTTTAGTGGGTTACTTTGGACCGGTATTTCAATCTTCATTTTTTTAAAATACATTTGTATTTTAATATGAAACTTATAATTCAAAAATGTCATAATAATTATATACATAATTATTTTCTTTTCAAGGCAACATTATTTAAAAAGTCTGATTTACCCAGTGTACATACCAGCTTTGACACATTAAAGAAACAGTTCTTGATTAAAATAATGAAATAAATGCTTAATTGTGATCAAGCATTTGATTATGTCCAATATGATGTGATCTAAAATTTTAAAGTATGTGGTTTCCGAAGTACTGTAATTTTTACCATAAAGCTGATGGTGTTTTACATTCGTTTTTCAATGAAAAACTGACTTTCATGTGTTACACAATAAAATTGAATAAACATAAATAAAAACAATATTTTCTAAGATATGTAGGCCAATATATTTTACAAAACCACACTATTAACACATTTAAATGTAGAGATATAAATTACCGTATTAACAGATTTTTTCTTATGAGACTCCTCACTCACAGTAATGCTCTGTATAAATCATAAATATACACAATGAAAATGAAATGAGTCTGACTCAATGCATGTTTCTCTCTTAATACTGTATTAAATAATGCAAATGTTTATTGAGCCTGTTCAAAATATGGTGTTAATTCAATCATGTAACATGCAACATGTAAAATTCAGAGCAGTATAGAATATTGTGGTGGATTTTCTGGCAGTCTAAGCATTTTTCTATTGACTATGGTCTACGGGTTGACTATTAAATTAGCAGCTTAGCTCAGTCGTCTAATCTTGCGGTAGCCACTGTGTGTGCGTTGAAATGTGGAGATCTCTAGGTCCCCGGTTTAATTCCCATCGCTGCCACTCCTTGTGCTTCAGCTGGAGGGCTGAAATACAAGTTACAATAGCGCACCGTCTTTCTGATGAGACGTTTAAGTCGTTGGTCCTGTGTGCAATTATGGCAAATGTGCACGTTAAAGAACGCAGTACACTAAGAGTAGGGGATTGTCTCCAGGTGTGCTGCCCAATCACCACCAAGGATCCCACTGGTAATAAGTCTTCTTCTAGACTTTTGTGGGCTATCCTTGGTGTTTACACCGAATAAATCAAAATCCAATCCAAATAAACTTTAATCCCAATTAATTAAGTTTCAGAGCATTTATTGACTTAATAAAAACTGGTACCATTACCAACACAATACAATCATGTACAGTATGCAGAGCACACAGCAGCCACCGGTAATCAGACAATAACCACCCGGACATAAACAGGTGTCTAGAAAACTAAGATCTAGAAAACTAAGACCTAAGATATCTTAGTTTTCTAGATCTAGAAAACTAAGATATCTTAGTTTTCTAGATCTAGAAAAACTAAGATTTTTAATGATGGGTTGTACCATTAAGCCATGTAAAATAAAACAATTGGTTAGCATCCTTATGTTATCAATTTTCATGGTAGGGAGGGAGGTTTCTTTTGTTTTTTTTTTTTATCTTGCATCAAACATAAAAAAGGGGTGGGGCATTTTTCTCTTTCTTTTTCTCTCCTGGTGTCATTCTCACTGGAGCAATTTTTGCGGCTTACTTTCACAACTGAATAAAATGTTGCTGCAGCGTTGTGTCAGCATTATTTTATGACACACAACCAATAATGTTTGCAAACATTATAATGTAAGAACGCTTGGTGTTTGCTGGGTACCTATATATCTTAACATTTTAGCCTATGAAGCAAGTTTAAGTTAATTTGGAAACTAAAGGCTCATTATTTCAACGTTTTGCATATAATATACTGTATGTATCTTCTGTGTATTTTACTGTGGACATTGTTAAAATATACTGTGCCTCTCTATAACTTGAACTAGGTTCCTGTGAACTGATTTTCTTATTTTCTAAATAATTTTCAGCTACCATATATCCTCTATGTCATGTATTTGTTTCCATGTACACTTTGTAGTTTACTTTTAGGTAATCCCAGGATGTAGGTAAAGTCTTAACCCTTTGAGGTCGTGGTCCGTATCCCAAACGGAGTAATTTATTTACTTTCCCTGGATGCGCGGTCCGTATACGGTACGGACCTATTTATAGTTACTATGACGTTAGGGAAATCCCCTAAAAGAGTCAGCAACAGAGGGCAGCATTATTAAAACAATAGGACAAGGCTTAGCGATCGTATAGAGCAAAAAAAAAAAAAAAAAAAATTTTTATGTCAGTGATTGATGTACTGTACTTGGATAGACGAGGATAGCGGGATTGTTTCACTGAAAACTGACTTTTTTTTAGAAAATATTCATTTGCATTACTCCAATTATTATAAATCATGGAAAAATATTGGCATGATTTTAATTTTACGCAAAAGAATAAAAAAAATGAGAAATACAGACTATTTCTCATAAAATATTACCATTTTCTGGACGAATTCATCGTTACAAGGCAAATTCATAGGTTGTAGATCGCATCCACTGGAATACTCTCGCTTTTATGTATACTTTTATACAGTCAATAAAGTGCGCCCTCTCTAATAAGATTAGTTTTTGTACTTCGTATCTCGCACAATGCGGTCGTTCGATTAAAGCTGAGACATGTTTGTTTAAGTGTCAAAATCTCTTGTCAGAATCAGTTTTTTAACAAATTTGAAATAATTCCTATGAAATATTATATTTCACAAGTGTCAATACTAGCAACGGAAAATATCATGTCGGCCGTTTTTATGTGTGATAACAGAACCTAAATCGAGGTAAGGCTAGGCCTAGCCTAGCAACGCTGGATAGGCTAATGTTTTCGGCGCCTACGATATTTCTTCTCACGACCTATTGTAAAATGAAAAATTCATCCGCATTTATTTTTTGTGTGGAACACAAAAAATCAAATTTCTTTCTATCTTACATTTATTTCATTCTTAGGAATGTCTAAATTCAGTTAAACTAGCAATTCCGTATTATATTTATAAATCTTTATAACATTATACAAAAATTAGATTTTTCTTAAAAACCGAAATTTTGCCGGGAATGGGGCTTTAACATTTAGTGACTACTACCTAAATTATATATTGTTGGTAACTTTGCACTGGTATTTATGTCTTTATTCTAAAAAATGTTTCATTTTTATTTTAAAATATAAAATGTACAAATCAAAATCATGTTTTCTATTCTTCCTAGGCAAATTATTAATAAAACGTTAAAGAATAATGATCATCAAAGACTAAGGCCAACAAAAAAAACAAAAAAATTGTGTTGGCCATGTTTTGGGAAAATCCAAAAACTGGGAAGGTAAACAAAATTGCCTTCCACCGTGCCCTCTATTTAAATTCATGGGTCTGCCTAATATGGTGACAACTATCTATTTAGCTTAATCTATATCCAAGTGGATTTGTATAGCTTGGTGGTTAAGATGCTTTAATTCCAATCCGTGGGTTCTAGGTTCAATCTGGTCACAGTAACATTATTTTTTTTGCCATTTTTTATGTTCATAAGAATATGACATTAATGTATTTTATTGCTTTCAAGCAAAAATCCTAAATATCTTGGTAACATACAATATCACTGTTTGTATTTTTGGTAATGAAGCACTGGTTTTAAATGTGAAATGTCAGAAATGGAGCTAATTCACACTAAACTATTATACACAGTGGAAAACAATATATATTCTTACACCATGTCTCAATTGAAGTCAAAGTACGTAGTACTGTCCTCTTGCATTTATTTTTAGATCTCAGGACTCTATCCAGAATTATACTGGATAGCTTAAACATGGATATTCATGAATGTGAATATGCTATCTAGGCCAACATACAACACATCTACATTACTTATAAATCAATATACTTACCTCCAGATTTGTTTTTCGGTTGAGCTCGAGATATTTTGTATTCTGTTCTGGAATGTACGATTCTTTCTGTTATATTTTTGATAACATGATTTGACAAGCCCTAGGTAGTTTTGGTGTTGCATCATACAGTGCTATTATGTACACTATATGCTTGGCTAAAAAAAGTCAATGAAACTTGTGTTTTTGATGCACCTCATAGCTAGCTGTGTTCACATGATTGCTTCCTTATAAAATATATCAATTACGACCATACCTTTACAACCGAGAGAATTTATCTTAGCTTGTGTTCAGTTACTCTTGAATATGAGTCTATTTGATAAACAAAAGTGCCTTCCACCGTGTCCTCTATTTAAATTCATGGGTCTGCCTAATATGGTGACAATTATCTATTTAGCTTAATCTATCTCCAAGTGGATTTGTATAGCTTGGTGGTTAAGATGCTTTAATTCCAATCCGTGGGTTCTAGGTTTATTTTGGTCACAGTAACATTATTTTTTTTGCCATTTTTTTATGTTCATAAGAATATGACATTAATGTATTTTATTGCTTTCAAGCAAAAATCCTAAATATCTTGGTAACATACTATATCACTGTTTGTATTTTTGGTAATGAAGCACTGGTTTTAAATGTGAAATGTCAGAAATGGAGCTGATTCACACTAAACTATTATACACAGTGGAAGACTATATATATTCTTACACCATGTCTCAATTCAAGTCGAAGTACGTAGTTCTGTCCTTTATTTTTAGATCCCAGGACTCTATCCAGAGTTATACTGGATAGCTTAAACATGGATATTCATGAATGTGAATATGCTATCTAGGCCAACATACAACACGTCTACATTACTTATAAATCAATATACTTACCTCCAGATTTGTTTTTCGGTTAAGCTCGAGATATTTTGTATTCTGTTCTGGAATGTACGATTCTTTCTGGTTATATTTTTGATAACATGATTTGACAAGCCCTAGGTAGTTTTGGTGTTGCATCATGCAGTGCTATTATGCTTGACTAAAAAAAGTCAAGGAGAACTTGGATTTTTTATGCACCTCATAGCTAGCTATAAGTGATTAAAAATAGGCCTTATTTTAGAATATTACCCTATGTTTGATTCGCACGTACGGTATTGTTATTGGCCATAAGATGACCGAAAAGTATAGGAATTTTGTAAAAAAAATTTGAAATGCTCAATGTGTGTTTTGTTGCGTCATCGTAAATGAAACTGCTCACGTGACCTAGAGGGCCGACCTCCCAAAAAGTAGTTTGTTATTTTTTTGAGCAAAGCGGTTTTAAACAGAAATGTGTTTCAAGATTGTTTATGAGTGAACGTAATTATGAAAATAATAATTTAGACAACCTAAACCATTGCTTGAAAATGTCATAGCAAATGTAGTAGGAATCCTAGTACAGCACTGAAGTGAGTATAATACAAATACCGTACTCGCGCGAATAAGCGCCCCGTTTGAATAAGCGTCCCTATCGAATAAGTGCCCCTCATAACGAGAAAATTTCCTTAAGCGTCCCGTTTGAATAAGCGCCCCCCTTCTAATTTGAATAAATGCCCCCTCAATAACCCAATCAATCCTGGGACTGTGGATGTTGGCATGATTTGAGGTGTGGAGTGGAATCACATTCTCCTTTAGTCAATATCAAAGTGAGGATATTTATCTTTGACAGAATGATGAGAGCTCCCTGGACAGACAGTATATTTCCAACTTTCATCTTCTTTCATTTGTCTATAGCTTAGTACTATTACTCCTTTTCCGACAATTTGCACCTTTAACACATTCTCATCTAAGTTTTCAAGAAAACCTGCAATGATCATGCCGACCTGTTATTCTCAATCGACCGATGGCGAACAAGCTAACCACCACTACTAATTTCATCTGCTATTCTGCTGTTATGTAATACTGTACTCACAACATTCTTGTCATGACAAGCCATGCTCTCTGGACGATTATCTTTTCCGCTGCAGCACCATTCGTAATTTGCGGTTTCCTGATGTCCTTATTTAATCGTTTTTTTTTCAAAATGTGCCTCTTGGATTTAATAAGTTCTCATAAGTACCCCTCGATTTTCATCTATTTCCATTAGCGCCCCCTCAATTTTCACTCTGTTTTATAAGTGCCTCGTTCGAATAAGCGCCCCATTTGAATAAGCACCCCTCAAAAAGTGCAAAAAATATTTCATATCTAAATTGGCTTAAGTGAAATCATTTTGCAATACAGTCAGCTTGAAAGGGAAATGATCATTTTATTAGAATAATAAACCTTCCATATTCTTCAAAATTTTAAAAGTTTACTAAAAAAGCTGCAATATGGCTGAAACGTGCTCTAATTTAGTCAAAAAGTGATTTCGAGCATTTTGAAAATTTAACGCACATGTGAAATTATGGTACATTACATTTAACATTAACCCGAAGTTAATGCTCACTTAATACGATTTCGAAATGGCAGTTGGTTAGGCTGATATGATCGATTATGTAAAAACGCATGATTGGTCACCTTGAAAATCTTACCGTGACTATTCCAGGTGAAGCCAAAATGATCGATGAAGTGACCGTGTGCCTAACTTGTGACAATTTTGAGATATCGTGCGAACAGAAATGGAAGGAAAGGTAGAATAAAAAAAAAAAGATGAAGTAAGAAGATCTCTGACAATAACAAGAGGTGATCCGCTCGAGAAGCGGTTCACCAATTACTTTAGTATAAATAGTAGTAATTGCAAATTTATATGCGTCAAGGGCCCCAACAGTATTCTCAAACCAGGGCCCCTCAGAACCTAGTTACGCCACTGCAGTGGCGTCAATCATTTACTTGTTTTGCATTTGTTTGTTTATTTTCTTATCTGGATTTTTTTATCTGTATTTTTTTGAACTTGCAATTTTTAGCTTAAATATGTAATTTTGTGCAATTTTCTTGTAAATTTCTCTATTTCATTTCATACTGTAATTTTATTAATCAATTTGTAATTTTGATGTAATTTCTCGCAATATATTTGTCAATTTCTCTTTTCCTTTTCATACTGTAATGTTATTTATCAATTTATCTTTCACTTGTTTGTATTTTTCTATATATTTATATGTATTATAAGACATCCTGTAATTGGCTTCCGCTGTTGGATGATTTTCGAAATAAATAAATAAAAACATTTGTATGGTCAGCAACTTCTACATTGTAAATCAAAAACAATATAAATACCAACACATGGAAACTAAAGCCTTTTGTATTATCCAAAAAATGAAATTTGTTTTGTTTATATAGTTTGCAGTAAATGAGTGTTGATAAAATCATAGATAAATTTGCTGGTCACAGGAGTACACTCTTTTCCATGACAGTCAAAATAAAATGCAGAAAAATAGTACAACAATTTAAATTTTGTTTACCTTCACTTGATGCCATGTTGTCATAATACAGCTACTTTTCATTGTTGATTATTTTTATACTCCTTCATTCCTGACAAAAAATTATAACAATTCCAAAGTGTAACTAAAATTTACAAGTAAAAGCTTTTATAAAAAATGTTGTATAGTAGTAGCAATTCCAAAATTTACAGCATTTATTCTGAAAAGAAGCCTCCTCTGTAGTGTGCAAAAGTACAGGTAAAAGTATTTACCTTATATTAATTATACTAATCAATTAAATGATTTGATTCGAATATTGCACCTAGTGCTTGGTTTTTCCTGGGTTTATTTTGACGGATGTTACCAGGTATAGGCGATAATATTTTAATCTGTCGCTAATCCTATTAATTGTTTTGTAGTAGTGTAGAGAAGCACAGGGGTCCCGGCAGGTGATTGTCAGTGGTTGATAGGCAATCAGTAGGCTTCATCAGCCTGAAATAAAGTAGTAGAATAGGATTAAATTAGCATCTTACAACCTCTTCATTTTAGGACTTTTCAGTGGCAATGTACCCCTAAAAACAGAAGATGCATATGAACCAGCTTGGTCTACCTTGTCATTAAATGACAAATAAATTCTATTGGTTTATCTTATTAATCATGAGTCAATTTCATTCTTATTGGTTCCTGGCCCTGGTTAGCACATCCAGTCACTCTTTATTCCTTATCTTCGGTCAGTGGCGGTGCCCGTAGGGGGACAGGGGGCTTAAGTCCCCCACTGGACAGGTCAAGCCCCCCTCCCAATCCCATCGGACAGAGCTTTTCGGGCAGTCAGACCAAAACAAACATAAAAATAGGCCCACACCAAGTCTGAAAGTGCCATTTCAAGCCATCCACAGGTTGCTGTTCTTTAAAAAATCTCATTTGGGAAGGGGAACGCCTTTCAACCCTTTCCCTCAGCACAGGTCTACGGTTCAAGTCTCCCTGTTGGAACGGCTTAGCCCCCAGAAAATATATCCTAGAGCTGCCACTGACTTGCTTGTGGTTATCTATCACGTTTAGGTAAAAAGGATACTTCCCTTAATACTTAGACAAATAATCAATCTGTGAATCTCAATTCAAGTCAAAATAGTCCAGTTTCTTGTAACTAAACTATACTTTATACACGGATACAGTTATTAATATGTTGATTTTCAAATATTTCTGAATATTCTATGTATATAAAATATCTATAGCATTTACAAATACTTACGTTCAACTTTCTTCAGTTGTTCGCGTTGTGACGTTTTGTGTATTGCACCTGTAGTGTTTGGTTTTCCTGGTTTTATTATACCGATGTGAACTGGCATAGGGCCAATTAATGTTACAGTTTATTCAATAATATTAATCTTCCAAGTACAAACAATATGTATCGCTAATCAATCAATTCCTGGGTTTATTTGGACGGATGTTACCAGGTATAGGCGATAATATTTTAATCTGTCGCTAATCCTATTAATTGTTTTGTAATAAGTGTAGTGAAGCACAGGGATCCCAGCAGGTGACAGTGGTTGATAGGCCTAGGCTTCATCAACTACATATAGCCTAAAATAAATGGAGTGGTATTTTAAAAAGCAACCTTTTAATTTTACAACTATCGGTGGAAAAATATAAAAAACAAAAGTTGCATATATCATTATGCTGTGATACATGTATTTGCTTATCCCCCACAGTTCAATATTTTTTCACATAGATTATTTTTAGGTTCGTGTGCAAAAAAATAAAAAAGTATCTTATTATTTTGTCACCACAAAAATTGCTAGGCTAGTGTTTTTATGCCTAGCACTATGATGTGCGCCTGCGGAAAGAAAAGAAAGACACTTGCCCGATTGTCGTTTGTTGACAAGTGGTAATTAAAAAATTAGTTTCGTAAAACAAGGTTGATTAGTACATGAAGAAAGTTTTCAAATTCGAAGTTAAGTATGCTGGTTGATTTTCTTGATGAAGTGGAAGTTTTTACAGAATAATTTCAACAAGAAAGAAAAAAATAAATCAATGCCTGGAACAACCATAAAGTATTTCCAATAGGATAGTTCAATTCAATGCAATTCAGTAGGATTTAAATTGTTATGCACCTGTGATTGTGTACCTACATAAACATACTGGTAATCTATTTGTAGAAGCCTCACTAAGGTCTTGTGAAGAGGGAAATTGCTTAAACCTATATCTTCATCTATCAAACCATTTTGACACATCCAACTAAAGACCTCCAAAATTACAGTGTCATAACTACCACAGATTCTGCAGGTTCATTGAACATGGGCTCCCAAGCTCCAGTGGCCATTGATCTATGAAGGTCCTGTCCCACCCCTTATAAAAAAAATCTGATGAAGCAATGCGTAAATAAAAATCTAGATTGATAGTATTTATGTATATATAATACTGCACATTTTAATTTAAAATTGTTAAAAATAATCACTTATGCCTAGGAGTGGTTCAGGTATAATATAAAATTAACACAAAATATCGAACGGAAATTTTCCCGTTTATAAACAAAATGTTCTCACGGCACGTTACGTCTGCTCGGTTCTACCGTAGCAACAAATCAACTTGGGCGGCTCAATTCCCCCAGCTTTCCTACAATAGTTTCTTGTAGCACAGTATCTGTAAAACTCAGGCGTCTCAATTCCACCACAGCTTTCTCAGCAGTATTATCCATAAAACTCGGGCGTCTCAATTCCACCACGGTTTCCTGTAATATTTTTCATAAAACTTGGGTGGCTCAATTCCACCACAGTTTTCTTGTATATCAAGCATATTCCAGTCTACACACTTAGCCACATACTGCAGGATACTTCGCAAAACAAGGATAATTCCAATCCTTTAGGCCTATCTTTTGGCCATTCAAATCATTGGCCTCCCTTGAACTATATCACGCTCAGCCAATCTTCCTCAACTGACCTCTACACAGTCCACCCCTCACAATCATCCACAATTAGCATAAGTAATTTGCATATGCATAATTAAAATTAGCATACAAGATATCCCGGTAAAAGACAAAATGTATTATGAAAAGTATGAGCTTCAACTCCTTTAGGTCAACATATACAGTCTTTCCATATAATGGTAATAATAATAATAATAATAAAATATAATAATAATAATAATATAATCACTCTGTTAGATATACAGTCTTTCCATATAATGATGATGATAATAATAATAATAATAATAATAATAATAATAATAATAATAATAATAATAATAATAATAATAATAATCATCATTATCATCACTCTGTGACATTAAAAAAATCTTATAAATCAATGCACAGACAAATATTGATTAATAATATTTTTGTAATTTGATATTTTTATTTATACCAAAGGCTATATATAAATGAAGTCATCACTATGTATAACCTTGCACCACATTATTTACCTAACAGATTTGTCTTTAAAAATAATTGCTATGATATAAGAACTAAACCAGAATTAATATTGCCAAAACCAAAAACTGGACTGACTACAAGAAGTTTGTCATATACTGTAGACGTGAAGAACTTTGGAATGAACAATGTTAAAAATGTTTTAAGAAATTGTCTTTATTTAAAATGCATACTTGCGACATTGTAATTACACATAACAGAATGTTTGTTAACACAATTGTGGTAGTTTCTAACATAAACTACTGTATTTTTGTTTTGTGTTCCAGTTTGTAAAGTGTAATTTATACCCGATTCACACATGAAGTTAAATTTAACAAAAAGTAACAAATTGTAACCGAGCGATCTCCCGAGTTATTCCTACCGAGATAAAAAGCATTCACACGCGTCTGTAAGGTAATCTTATACACATCTTTGTTTACGGTTTATTCAATGAACCATTTTTTCCCCTACTGCGATATAGGTCTAGCCTAGGCCTAGTTGAGAACCCCTGTCACAGATGGACTGTTGAACTCACCATCACAGTAAACATTCGAAGCATTCAATACCCTTAACAACTGCTGTACTACTACTACTAAACTAGGCATAGCTTCCAACGTTTCTGTCGACTCTTTTAATACTAGTAATAGTACTAACACCAACCCGACGTTCATTTTATGTATATCTTCTTCTTCTACCATTACTAATTAACATCAATAACAAGGGTAATTCATACATCATTGAGAAAAACTAGGCCTATCTATTTCTAGTGGATCAGAATCGTATGCAGAAGGAAGAAAATTCAAAGAACCCCGTGAAACAGTAGAGATTGTTGTTGTGTTGAAATCCTTGCGCATGCGCATATCCATCCATGTTACATCTCGGAAGCTTTACCAGCCTCAGCGAGGCTAGTAAAGATTACCGAGACGCTCCGAGATTTTACAAGGATATTACACGGAGGTACTTTCACACGTGCCATAAAATGTTACTTTTGGTTACATTTTGTTACATTTGGTAAGATTTTTGTACGTGTGAATCGGGTATAAGTTAGTTTAAGATTTAAGTCTAGTTAAGATATTTGGTCGTTTAAACAATTGTTTGATTATAGTTAATTTTACGTCATTTTTTTCTGTTGATTTTCTGGTTACTTACAGGGCCTTGCAGAATAACAACTGTTTTAGTTGAGCAAGTTTCTGTGTTTTAAATAAAGCTTCCCTTTTGAAATGGTTCAAAAAGCTATCATTGAGCAGCTGTCTCATAATTTAAAGTAGGTCCCTTGACCTTAGCCCTAACAAGGTGTCCCAGTAAAGAGGTGGGTACAGTGTTTGGTATTCCCCGGCCTGTAATAAATTAAGTTAAACAAGCAGAACCTCTCCCAGTAGGGATTTAAGCAGTGATTAAATGAAGCATGAGTTATGAGTTTTTGCAAGAAGTACTGGACTGGAATGCAGCATGTAAAATAATCAATTATCATGCCCAGGTCAGTATGCCTATTTGAAACTTGTCACTTGAACGTCGATATCAATGATATTATCGTGATATATGGAATCCGCAATGAAAAGACCGTCATGTATGCATGTGTGACCTTCGGAACGTGTCTGTTGGTATTGAGTACGTTGGTATGGAGTTCGGAATAGAGAGTGCAGGGGCGGATCCAGAGATGTCCAAAAGGGGGGGCCGAAAAGGGGGCCGAAAGGGGGGGCCGATCGAGACAACAATGACCTAGGGGGTCCGGGGGCATGCCCCCGCGAAATTGTTGTGTTCTAGACGCCTGAAAATAACATTTGAGGCGTTGTGGGCTATCATTTTTTTCTTTTTCTTTCTTTTTTTCTTTTTTTACCTCCCAAAAGGGGGGGCCGGGGCCGGGCCGGCCCCCCCCTAAATCCGCCCCTGGAGTGGGAGAGCAAACTCATAAAACACATATAAGGCACCTGGAGGCAGAAATCCAATTAATGTTACAATTTATTCAATAATATTTATCTTCATATTTATCGCTAATCAATGAACTGTTTTGTAATAGTGTAGGGAAGCACAGGGATCCCAACAGGTGACAGTGGTTGATAGGCCTAGGCCTCATCAACTACATATAGCCTAAAATAAATGGAGTGGTATTTTAAAAAGCAACATGCAACCTCTTCATTTTAGAACTTTCGGTGGCAAAATATAAAAAACAGAAGGTGCATATATTATTATGCAAGTCAATCGTGTTGTCATGACTGCAGACTGCAACTTCCTGTGATACATGTAATTGCTTATTCCCCACAGTTCAATATTTTTTCACATAGTGCATGCTTGGTTTGATTATTTTTAGGTTCGTTTGCAAAAAAAAAAAACAGTACCTCATTATTTTCTAGGCTAGTGTTTTTATGCCTAGCACTTTGACGTGTGCCTGTGGAAAGAAAAGAAAGACACTTGCCCAATCGTTGTTTGTTGACAAGTGGTAATTGAAAAATTAGTTTTGTAAAACAAGGTTGATTAGAACACGAAGAAAGTTTTCAAATTCTTAAGCTTAAGCTTACTCACTGGCTACAAATTGTCAGCAGTGGCAGATTTGTGGGGGGGGGG
>NW_022685291.1:2689266-2706618 GCF_011630105.1 Anneissia japonica
TACCATAGAGCATCATCATTTCTGCTTGCTGTTTTTCTTTTGTATCATAGTATATTTCATTGAATAAATACAATCTGGTTAGGTTGTATTTATTAAGTATAAATGCAATATAATAATAACTGTTTTTATTTAAGTAAATTTATGATAACTTGAATAAATTCAACCCAATAAATTATTTTTTGGTTAAATTAATATTATATATCTGTACAACCTAATAAATCAGTTAATGATGCTGTATTAATTATATATAATTAATAAATAATACTTACATTAATACATCCTAATAAGAAATGTTAATTTAAGGTTGTTCTAGTATAATTTATTTTTGTTAAATAAATACCACCTGAAAATAGACATAAATGTAGATCATAGGCCTCCCGCACTACAGCACTACACAGCATTTTTTCTTTAATATTATTATTATTATTATTATTATTATTATTATTATTATTATTGTTATTATTATCATCATCATCATCATCATCATCATCATCATTAATAATAATAATAATAATAATAATAATAATAATAATAACAATAATAATGGTCGACTTATAGCGGGCATATTACAGACACCTCTATGTAACATAAATATGAATAATTATATGAATATATTAATGATAATATGAATATAATATAAATATGAATATAATACATAATATAATATAATATATACCGGTAAATATAATATAATATGAATATAATAAAATATAATATGAATGTATAATATATATAATATCATGCAATATAATATGAATATAATATATAATATATAAATGTAATATGATGATGACATAATTAATGTCAAAATATTGAATCCCGACACAATGGCGTGCATTTCAATACTTGGCGTATGTATTATTCTATCTTATCTGAGATTAATCAGTGAACCTTTCAGTTTTATATAACAGCCTTACAAGATACCTCTGCATTGCCTATAATTACAGAAAAATTACAAGAAATAATTACAATTTTTTAATATGTTTTTTAAAAACATGTTCCCACTTTTAAAAAATGTGTGTACACTAATATAAATAAATATGTACATTCTGTCCTTTAGTGCTGTATTTCTTATTTCACTAATGTGTACTTCTGTAGTTTCAAAACTCATTAAATTTTTAGTGTTTTTTTTTCCCAATTGTTAAATCGCTCATTTAAAACAAATGTTTTTCCATTTTTGAACCAATTTAGTATTTTATATATTTTATTCATTGTACATTGTTTTTTATATTTTGCCTAGGCCAAACGATTTTCCTTCATTATAATAAAGTATATTGGATTGAATTTAAATTTACTTTGCAAAGTCTATGTTTATATGCTAGTAATGTTGAAAGTTTTCATAGGTAAATATTTTATAATTAGAAGTTAACATAATATACTAATATCAACTTTCTCTTTTGGAACATTCTTTAATAATAGATCAGAACCAATTTCATATCATAATTCATCACCAAATCATACATTTTTGTGTACTTGCATGGCAAAAATTCAAAGAAAATGCAACATTATCAAATTAATTTTAGTAATTATATGATTTTTAGTGTTAGGACTTCAATATTTAAAAAAAAGTAGGGAACCCGGCCCCTACATGCATTTGAACAGCTAGAAATTAAAACAAGGTATCAGTGATGATCATTAACATTTACATGTGTTACATAACCTGGCAGCATTCTACTGTAATTTCTAATACAGAGATAATATATTAACCCAGGATACACAGTTTGTGGTAGTAAACATGATATTTCAAATCAAGTCAATAAGTTCTATCGATTTCAAACTGTACAAGATAAGTATATTAAAAGTTCATATGATTCACTGTAATCCTATTTAGTATTCATTTAAACAATATAATTAATACAAATCAAATTATAAATTGTAACTCAATGTGAAAATATTCTCAACAAATCCAGTTAAACAACCACAACCATTGAATGTTAAATGTTAGTAAATAAATAATTCACTATATTACAATTGATAATAGGTAAACTGATAAAAGCTTATCGAACATAATATCATGTGTTAAATTCATCATAAAAGTATCTTTTCTTTTTTAATTTACAAATGTTTAGGTCTTTTTGTTTAACAATAACATTCTCAAAAAGTTATATAATCATGATACAAAATTGTATAGCTTATTCATCTTACTTCTCATAAGGCTCACTTGTTAATACTGATTTTATTTAAATGCTTAACATATTTATGTATATTGAAATCCACTAACATCATTGTTTGTTGTAATCTCAGTTACGGTATGGATGGTGGATGACTCGGTTTATTGTTTACACTAAACAAGTATTATTTTTTTGTTGACATAAACCAATCAGAATCATCCATTTCCATGTCAACTCCATTTCATCTTTTTAGCACAATGACACCCCCATACAATATTTGGCTATTATTGTCATTTTTTGCAAGACACGACATTCATTGAAAACATATTGGGTGTTGCCAATCTGAAATAAACATTTGGCAAAAACATTTACCAGTAATAACAGTGTTTAATTTCAAAGTACTCTATGGGTATGTTAAGCCAGTAAACTTTGAATGTAGCAAGTCTGAATTAAATGCACCCGAATTAGTTGGTAATATTCATGTATTTTATATGTACCTGTATATTATATATATTGGTATAAACAAATTAACAGTCATTTTGGGCTATGATTTGGGTAATTCTGTATCATTTGGGTAATTACCTATCATTTTTGTATCATTTGGGTAATTCCCTATCATTTTTGTATCATTTGGGTAATTCCCTATCATTTGGGTAATTCTTTTTCATCCCTTGAATTGACTGGCAATCAATTTAAGGATTTTTGTAGTAAAATTTTTTTTTTTTCCTGATATGTTTCTGGTTGAATAGCTTAATTACTCCTTTTGAATTAACTATTCACAATTAAGTTTTATATTATACAATATTCGGGATGAAGGAAGAAAAACAAAGAGATCTGCATTATTTAATTTTCTTAATATTAAGGGAGATATTAATAATTAATAATTTTTATAGCAAGATGCGATTCTGAACCATTATATTCTAAGTATAATGCTATTTTCCTTGGATGATGTGACATGATGCATAATGCTTTTGGAATAGCTGAAGACCAGTAATTATCTTTAAAAGTAATTGTTTTAAGGACATTTCCATCACTACTGAATATTTTTAGACGGTTGGGATGATCATTGAACCCAGACACAATGATGTTGTCATCCTCATGAACTACTACTAAAGGGGACTGCATGTACTCTGTTTCAATGTGTTTGATGAGCTTTCCTTCATTATTAAATAGTTTAATTTCAGTATGTCCAAATACAGTAAGATTCCCTTTATCTGTGAGGGCAATATTACAAACTCTACCCTCTTGGATGATTTTCTGGAGAATTTTACCATTATTGTCAAACTTGTACACAGAGTGAGAATCTGCTACATAAACAACATTTGATGTCTCATTCACATGTATCCCCACTGGATCCTTCAATATTCCCTGACCAATTGCTTGACCTTTTGTATTAAATATGCCAAACATGTACACACGTCCACTAGTAGTAGTAGTACTAAACCATGGATGGCAAATAGAATCTGCTACATAAACAACATTTGCAGACTTATTCACATATATCCCCCTTGGATCCTTTAATATTCCCTGACCAATTGTTGCAGTTACTTCACCTTTTGTATTACATACTTTAATGCACTTATTACCCTTATCAATGAATGCTATCTTACCATTCTTCATTCTGTGCATTCTGTCAACTTTCACACCATGTGGCAGTTTAACCTTACCAGTTATAATTTGTTCTCCTTTTAGCTTGAATGTGAGAATTTTATTTTTCTCACATGAAGCCAGCAACTCACCATCATGCCCAACTAGATCTGCAACACTATCACTAACACTAATGGATGTTGCTGATCTTTCCTTCTGTATTTCAAAAGACATTGGTGATTGCTTAAGTGGTATGCCATCAGCACTCACATCTAGTCTGCAATAACCTGGACATATGGGTATTTCTGTTCTGAAATATTCTCCATTGCCATCTTCAAATTGAGTGATGTCAATAGTTCCTGTGGGATGTGTCAGTGTTGCTTTCAGTTGATTAGCATTTATATCACATTCTTCTCTTTTGATAACTTTGACAACAGTTGACTCCCTTTGGCTCACAGATTCCTCTATCTCTAATTTTAGACAGTCCCTCACATGTGGTGCCTTAATGATAATAATAATAATAAATATAACATAATATAATAATAATAATAATAATTATAATAATATAATATAATATAATATAATATAATTAATATAATATAATATAATTATAATAATAATGATAATAATAATAATAATAATAATAATAATAATAAGACAATATTAATTTAATTGTTTGTCTCAACCTCTCCTGTTTTCCAAAAACCTAATGCAGAATGCGGTTTTATTTGTAATGCAATAGGAACTATTAGAATCACTTTTTACTGTGTGTAGTGTGGGTGTGGGTGTAGACATTTATGCAAATGTGCTAGCGTCAAGAAAAAGTTTTCCGACATTTTGTTTTTCTTTTCGATGCAAAGTTTCTACAGTGTTCAGTCAGGGCTCACGCTAACCAATCGCCAAGTCGGCATCGGCGAAACTATTTTGGATTGGCGGAAAAAGAAAATCAACTGCTGTTATAGGCATTTTGAAGAAGGCCTAAAATAAAAAAAAAGTTTTAATACTTGCTAAAATACATTGTTTTTTCATTTAGATCTCCATTTTTCGCTAACTCCATGCAACATTTTTTTCTGTTGTATGAATAGTCATATGAAGGTACTATATCCCCGACAGTTGGCTATGCAGCAGTGTACCCGTTGAATGCAAACTGAATTAAAGACAAGTGAAGATATAAATGCAGACGATTGTTGAGTGCATAACCACTATGCTTTTCCCTAAAACATGAGGCCTAGTTTAGTACAGTAGTTACTGCAATGCGAGGGTGGCAGATCGTTAATAATAGTTTAATCAATGATATCGTATTATCGTCTAATACGTAAAATACATTTAAATAATGTGTGTAAAATTGAAGAATGCACCGCGTGGGTTGCTTTCTTTGTTATGTGGTAGTATACCTAGCAGAGCGACGCTAGGCCTAGCCAGGGCCTAGATTGTGTACGTTCTTTATCATCGTGATGAAAACTTTGGATGACAGACAATTGGGCTCAATTGGTGTGGACGATCGGGCCCAATCCATTTTCAAATAAATTGTAGTCTAGTATGCCACTGCCAGCTCCCCCACCCCTGATATCGTTCCAAACTACTGTGAAATGAAAACACTGTATACCTAGCTAGGTCCTAGGCCTACGAAATTTTTTCAAAGAAATTATTTTTTTTTTTTATTCTACAAAATTTGCTAAAAATATTACTGTAATTTTCCTATCAAATAACATTAACAATGTCTCAAATCACTATTTTGGGCCATAAAAACTCACTCTCCGGGGCCCTGAACGTTGACAGCTGCAAGGCTCTGGTTAGGTTTTTAAAAAAATATGTTTTAATAAAAATATTTTTTATTATTAAACTGGGTTTTTAAAGGGCCGTAACAGGCCTCTCTTCACTTAAGAATTGTAGTGTGCCAATACACAACATGTTGTAGACCCCTGATGTTCAACCCCCGGCTCGCGGGCCAAATCTGACCTGCCAAAGATTTTTATTCGGCCCGCAAAACGTTGCTAAAAGTACATAATTTTCCTGTCGATTTTTAGAAAAGTTTTTCTGTTTATAGCACCTCCACATAGCAACCCTTACTCTAAAAATGTTTACAAGAGTGTGGCTTTTTTTTTTCACTGTATCTAGTGCCGTAGGGTATTGGCATGGGGAGGGGTAGACTAATGGGGACAATGGATTAAGTGGGACACTGATATGATGCAAGTCTAACTATTTGTGGCACCAGCAGGCTCGAGGCATGCTATTCTGTTGAAAACACTGCTTTGAAAACTTTTTTTTTAGTTTGAAAGTGCAATTTCCAGAAATATAGAGTTATCTATGTTAAAAATGTGCTCACCCCAGCCCACTGGTGAGTGGATATTTTTGTGGTAGGAAAATTTCTAGTGGTTTGGTTTTTTTTTTTTTCAAAATTCAAAAAAAAAAAGAAAAGAGATGAAAAGAAAATTAAATTCAAATTTTAGTCTGAGAGTGACATTTCTGATAATAATCACCAAATCATAAATTTTCTTGCCTCACCCCCAAACATGGTGGGGCTGAGGTGGTATTTTCCCCTATCTGTGAAAGATGTTCCTTAGCCATTTCTATTTCGAAATTCACCACTATAAAAGAAAATGGAAGTACATAATTTATGTCAGCTTTCCGCTGGTCTCAACAAATCGGAACTGACCCCCAGCTTAATAAAAGGGTTGAATACCAGGGTTGTAGACTATTGAAGAAGGTTACAAATTAAGTGAGACATATTTTTTGGAAAAAAAACCTTTTTGGCGAGAACAATGTGCATGAACTTACTAATGCGTGTGGGAGCTTTGAGACAAACAATTAAATTAAAATGACCTAATAATAATAATAATAATAATAATAATATATTAAGATACCGGTACATTATTTATGTCGATGGTACTAAACAATAGAATAAAACAAGTTTGTTTGTTTTGGACCTCAATACATCTGCATTGCTAAGCATACATACACCATGATAAGCTGACATGCCGGGCGTATTTATGAATAAATATTATTTTAACATCAGTATGGCTAGCAGTATACAAGGTGTCGTGGCTTATTTGTTGAGTTTTTAGTTCTTTTAGTTTACTTACTGAAGGTTACTGTGTGATACACCAGTACGTTGATTAAATCTTGGTTTATTGCTTTAAAATTTGTGTTATTTATTATATCTTGTTGATCGTCTGGATCTATTATTCATAGTTTGAATTACAACAGTTATGTTATATTAATAAAGATGAATGTAGAAGACTGGAAAAACTTCTCAAAAAATTCACAAAAGCTGAAGCTGATCTCAATTTTTACGTTATCTACACGCGCAAATTTTTCAAACAAACGGAAAAGAACGTTCATCATCATCATTCAGAACAAACAACAGAAACACATACAACGATGCACTCATGATCATGTTCATCCGATCATATTGTACATTTACACGTACTTCCAGGTAAGACATTTGTTTTAGTTTGTTTTCTAAACGTTAATTATTCTTTATTTCATATAAAGAGATTTTGGAAATCACTTAAGGTCCGATTCGATTTCGAATTATGAAAAGTGTAGGCTGTGGCACCGAGACCTCTGACGATTAGTGCCCAAATTGTTTACAAAAACGTAATGCAATAATAGCATATTGACTACTATTGTATATTTTCGGAAAATATTTCAGCCGCTCCAAATCTCTTTCCTATTCTTCCGTCTTCCTTTATTCTTTCACAATTTTGCATTTTTTTCTTCATATTTTTCATAGTTTTATACACTCACATATTCATTTGTTTTAGGACTGGTCTAAGCTAGACCTCGGCTATCAGTGCCTATTACTATATTATTTAAATATACAATTTTAATAGATAACATGGACATAGTAATTCATACTTAAACAATACATTAAATTTATATATTAATATGATAACGTTAATGAATAAATAACAATAACTAAACCGTGTACATAGTGTATCACTACTGCAATAATAAGATTAAAATTTTCATTCTTATAATAAATTTTATACAGCCGGTGTTATGTATTGACCTAGGCTACTATGGCTAATGACAGGTACGCTTTCACCATTAAAGGCTTTTTGACAGTCTGCTGTACTCACTGGTATTACCTTAATAATAATAATAATAATAATATTAATAATAATAATATACTAATAATAATTTATTGACATAACTCAGAAATAAAGTAAACAAAGCCTCTAAAAAACTTAGACGCAGATACTATGAAAAGGAAGTTTCTACAAGGTTGATGTGAAATCATGGTGGAGTAAGACCAATAGATTATTGAACAAAACTTAGTTAAACAGCCCTCTAAACTACTTGACAAACAGTCTATGTAATGGTAACCAACAAGAATTAGCAGAAAAAGTGGCTGAATTTTTCAATTCAGTCACTGATGATTTTGAACCCCTTCAAAATCCTACTGTTGCCCCTCTTAATACACCTGTCTTAGACAAATTCATCATAACGCATGATCAGATATATGTCAAATTAAAAGCTCTAAGTGTAAACAAATCCCCAGGGCCTGATAGTATACCCACATCGGTCTTGAAGCACTTTGCCAACATTTTAGCAAAGCCTCTTTGTGCAGTTGCTAACTCCAGTTTACGTGAATCGTTTGTCCCTCACGAATGGAAAGCTGCAACTATTGTCCCTATCCCAAAAGTTAATCCTCCCACATCCATCGAATCTGACCTCAGACCAATGTAATTATTTAGGAATTTTGATGTCATTATTGATGTTTTTAATGGTTTTTTAATTAAGAAAATTTTGATGTCGTTATTGAAGTTTTTAATGGTATTTTTAATTTAGCAAATTTTTAAGTCATATTGATGTTTTTTAATAGTATTTTTAATTAAGCTTATTTATGTTTACAAAGTAATTTTTGATGTTTAGTGTAACCCTTTTTGTCTTTCTCAATCAATTTTTATCTGTATTCCTTTGTGCAATATTTGATGTTACTAAAAATATAATTTGAGAGTAATTTTTAAGAATAATTCATAAATTAAATTAATAAATAGATTAAACAATAATAATAATAATAATAATATATTAATTAAATTATCTCAATGCTTTTATTTTCTCTATTGATATTTATTAATATTGCCTCTTTTTCTAGTACTGTTTTATATTTTGTATATTCCAATCACTACTATTGTTCTATGATTGCAATAAAGATTTATTTGATTTGATTTATTTGATTTATTTGATTTGACATACATCATTTATATCGATGGTACTCAAACAAAACCAGTTCAGAATTATAATCTCACCCTTTGTCTATAATAGAAGAGTCTGCTAAAGTATGAATATTTATTACAGTACCTTAACTCAATACACCTGCATCACTACGCATACATACACAATGGTAGCAGTATAAGCTGACGTGCATATTTATGAATAAACATTATCTTAACGTCTGTATCACTGGCAGTTTATAAGCTGAAAAAATTAAACTAATCTCAAGTTCTAGACAGGGGTGGGCATAAAAATCGGTCGGAGGGCCAATGTGGATTTCTGATTTAGCACAGAGGGCTGCACCCAAACTTTGATCTTTTCAGTGTGCTTCTAAAAATCTCCAAGCACTGCTTTTACACCATTTTATTCCCAGTTTTAATATTACTTTTTACATATGATCGGTGTCACGCCGTAAAAAACAAGGTGTTTTCTAGCCAATGTTGCTTGGCGGGCTGCACACATAGAGTTTATTATTTCATATTCGCAGGCCACAAAAAAAATCGCAGTCGGGTCGCACTTTGCCCACCTGTGTTCTAGAACAATTGTCCCAACTATATTATTATTGGATAAATATTACTTTTAATTTTGTACTATTCAGGCTGTTAATGAAATCTTAATAATTTCTATTGTACTATCTTTTAAATGTACAGTATGTTACTGTTGGATTATGTGTGTTCTGTCAGTGCAAAATCCCTGAAATCAACTCTTTTTGAGCAGTTTCGTTAACATAACTTTGTTAATATTGGAACAATTTTGGTGGCTGTTTTTGTAACGTGTTTCTTATTTATTAAGCTATAATGTCATATTATTTTAAATTTTGAGCTTAATGAGGCTTTGTCGGAATTTTTTTTAAGCAAGTGCATTTGGCGATCACCCAGTGTATACCTCATATCTATTTACACAATTTTGCGATCATATTTACAAAAATCGCTCTCATTTCTGAATGCGTAGGCCGATTGTAACAGCTTTTCTTTACATTAATTAAGCTGTCTGTTGCTAAAAATCAATTCGATTGGATAATAGGTCTCCTCGGAACGCCCATTCCTTTAGAGGCACTGACTTGATCTGACACCATCGACTAATGGTAAAGAATAGGCAGCAGTTATAGACTCCCTCTGAACATATGCATAGAGAATAATTGCATTTCCTTAGCTAATGTTTGCTTAAAACACACTGTTTTTGTATGGGAATAGGAAAATTTAATTCTACATCATAGTACATAAACATATTTCAGATTAATTTTAGTTTTTTCATAATGATGAATTTAAAAACTTTTAGTGCCTTTTTGAAAACTGCAGCGTAATTTATCTGACTCGATGGACTAGACCATTATATTATTCAATACTTGCTAAGCTTCCTATTTAATCTAAATAAATTTAATTTAATTTAATTGCATGAAGTTTGCTTTGAATTTACCTGACATAAGTTTGCAATGTATATTATATTTTAAAGAAAATTGCAGGCATTTACGCAGGAGGAGGGGGGTGCAACGGGTGCGTACGAATTCCCCCCAAATCACCAAAGGTCCATATTTTCCGGGGTAGAAAATTCAAGATACACTCTCACACATTCCAGAAATCCATCCACCAAAACTCCTTGACCAATCAGAGTAGAGGACTGCTTCTAAGGACTTTTAACTGTGTTTATAAGCTTTTTGAGGAATTTGAGTCTTTTTCCCCGCTCATCTTTCTATAGCTTTCACTAGAATTTTCTTTATTCTCATTTAATTAAGTCTACTAGTGCTATTTCCAGCCATCTAGAGGTGCCATAATGATACATTTTCTTGCCTCAACCCAACCATGGTGTGGCTGATGTGGTATAGTAATAATAATTATAATAATAATAATTGTCAATTTATATAGCGCATAATGTAAAATACCTCTGTGCACTTTACAGCATGGAGTGGGATATATTATTAATAGTTTCACCTAAAAAAATAATGAATAAAAATAATGAATAACAACAATAAATATAAATATACGATTGCAATGTTAATAAATAAATAATTTAATACAGAAATTTATTTACTTTTTTTTCTTAAATAACTGTTAAAATTTGTATTTCCTTAGTCATATTAACTTAATTACATCTTACTGTTTTTTTTCCATGTCTTTTTTGCCCTTTTCCTTTATTTTCTTTCATACTTATGACCTGTCTCTCTTTTCCCTTACTTCCCTGTATAGATCCCCAGTTCTGGATTTGAGGGGCCGAACTGACCCGGACTCCCATAAAAATTATAAAGAAAATGGAGAAAAAACAAAACATACAGTAATTTATAATCCAAAGTCTGAGAGCTCCATTTCCGCCATCTGTAGGTGCCTATAATCATAAATTTTCTTTTCCTCAACCCCAACCATGGTGGTGTCGCGGCCGGCTGAGGTGGGTAGACCCGGGCCTCAATTTTTGCGAATCCCTCACTGGATACCCCCTCTAATTCTAATTCCTGAATCCGCCACGGCCACCATTAATTATGTTAAAGTCCCTCCCTGGTCCAGTAGAAATTACTTTTTTTTATGTATTATTTTCCTTGTGCTATAATTTTACATAGTATGTTCATATTATGCAGCGAAAATCCGAAGCGCCACGTCGTTAAAAGTGGCACGTTTCACATCTAGGCTATGTGTATGTTGAATTTGTAAAGATACAATTTACTCCGACCTCGATTTATTTACGATTCTTTAAGTTTAATCATATTAGTACACACTAACCCTTAGTATAATTAATGAAATTTGTTTTTAATTGGATTGGTTTAATTTTGTATAGATCAGTTTCCTTAACATATTAATGTTGCTATATTCATCGTTAAGCCTATCAAAATGTTGATAGACTACAGAACATTGGAAAATGAAAATACTGAATAATGTTTTCTTTCAAAACCAGTTGTGGATTTAGGGGGTGGCACAGCCCCCCCCCCCCCCCTGGGGAAAAAAAAAATTATATTCAAATTTTAAGTGAGGTAATATAGACTCTACATCTATGAAGGTCTCTCCCTATCCCCCTATAATTTCCTGGACTGCCCCCGAAAAAAAAAAAGTTTAATACTCAGTTTATTTTGCATCTTCAAAATCTATTAAAATATCAAGAACGTCTGGGCGAGGAGAGGGAGGGAAGGCACAGCCCACCTTGGGAACAGCAGTAGTGCTGACAATGACAACCAAGGGAGAGGAGAAGAATTTATTCCCAGACCAGCATTTAGGGACACCATCAGCCAATCAGGCTGATAGACCAATCACTAAGTATTTCAGGGCAGTCCCATTAATTAAAACTATTGCCTAAAAGAGCTGTTAAAACAGAAGGGGCAATTTTGTTACAATATTATCAACTTGATTTATTTTAATTTGTGAATAATTTGAAAAATACAGTAATTTTAATTTTCTTCGATCTATTTAATTAATTTTTAAATATTTCTTTTCTTGTCCTTATTACCTTACTCAACTTTCTTTTTGGTGATCCGCTCCGATAGCGGATCACCTATTGTTATTGTACGAAATCTTTTTTTTTTTCATTCTAGGTTCTCCCCATTTTTGTTAGCACGATATCTAAAAATTGGCACGAGATTCATACATGCACGCTTCAACAAACATTTAGCTTGGCCTGGAATAGTCACAATAAGTTTTTCAAAGTGCGCAGTTATGCGTGACGTCATCTACGCGCAATTTTGCGTTTTTACATTATCGATCATATCAGCCTAACCAATTGCCATTTCGAAATCGTATTAAGTGAGCATTAACTTCAAGTCAATGTTAAATGTAATTTACCCTAATTTTACGCGGGCACATCATAACGCGCGCGTACGAGTGCGTCAAACTTTTCAAATGCTCGAAATCACATTTAGATTAAATTAGAGCACGTTTCAGGCCATTTTGAGTATTTCAAAATTTGTTGAAATTTACCACTACGCGTGCGCATTTTTACGCGCGCAGCATGTATGGAAGCTAGAAATTAATTTTTTTGTCACATTTTGGGTTCCTGACATTGTTTTGACAAGTTTCCAATCTTTTCAATCACTCTATGGCCAATAACAATGCTGTACGCATGCATCAAACCTAGTGATCCTTGAGCGCATTTGTGCCGATATACAGTGAAATTTTGCTAAAATCAGGCCTAATTTTAAACAGTTACAGCTCTTTAGCATGAAAGGTGACACCCAATTTTTATTACATATTCTGAAAGCACATGAGTTGTAAATATGATTTTATAGGTCATAATGGCTGATCGGACATTATGACGTCATCATATTGCCATCTGAATTCAACAAACTGAATATTATCGATGACCTCNNNNCAAACTGAATATTATCGATGACCTCATTTTAGCAAATGCGCATTTGAGCGTATCTCGCTTATTCTTGATCGATTGTCTTCCAACTTTGAGTATGTTGTAGCTGAGGCAATTCTCTTTCACAAAATCACCTTAATCAGTCGTGATTTCTGAATCATATTTAGTGGGCATAAACTTCAGGTCATGGTTAAATGTTATGTACATTACATTTTTGTGCGCGCATAATAACGCGAGCGTTCGTGTGCGTCAAAATTAATATATGCTTTATATCATGTCTTTTTTTAAATCAGTTATAGCTCCTTAGGATGAAAGGTGACCCCTAACTTTTATTACATATTCTGAAAGCACATGAGCTGTAGATATGATTGTATATATCATAATAGCTGATCGGGCATTGTGACCTCATCATATTGCCATCTGAATTATATTT
Organism: Anneissia japonica; assembly: GCF_011630105.1. Classification (NCBI taxonomy): domain Eukaryota; kingdom Metazoa; phylum Echinodermata; class Crinoidea; order Comatulida; family Comatulidae; genus Anneissia; species Anneissia japonica. The sequence continues at coordinate 2,702,899 of NW_022685291.1, forward strand.
CTTTTCTCAAAACGTTGATGACCTCATATCATCTTAACCATTCGTCATTTCTGAATAATATTAAATGGGCTTATACTTCAGATCAAGTTTGAATGTTAGGTATCTTACTTTTTGTTTGCGCGTCTTAACGTGCGTGTACACGTGCGTCAAATATTACATATGCTTATAATTATGCCTATTTATAATAAAAAATAGCTCCTTAGGATGAAAGGTGACCCCCAATTTTTATTACGTATTCTAAAAGCACATGAGTTGTAGATATGATTTTATATATCATAATAGCTGATCGGACATTGTGACGTCACCATATTGCCATCCTGAAGTGTAAAAAAAACTGAATTTTTTTATGATAAATACTATGAATGATCATTACTACTTCACCAACAGGCGTTTGTCAATGAAAGTTGATACATATATATCTTATATCAGGAGACAACAGTGACATTAAGACGCGCATGTGCGTCATGACGTGTGCGTACGCATGAGTAAATCTTTTAAAATGCTCAAAATTCTTTTTTAACAAACTATATTAGCGTATTTTACCATTATCAGCATTTAATTATTGTTCAATCCGCCACACGCACATTTCCTCATGGGTCAAAGTGCGGCGGATCACCTAACTCGTCCTCAGTGACGAGTTCAAATCTAGTTCTTTTTTTCTTTTATTCCTACCTCGTGTTTATCTTCTCCATCTGTAAGAGCTTTTACTGCCTTTAGGTAGTTATTTTTCCTCAACATTTGAATGAATGTATCCATCTTTCCTTCTTGAATTGTCATTGTCTGTTCTAGATGCATAATAAGACTCCAGCTGTCAGCTGTGTGTTTCTCAGCAATACTATACAATCTGCCAATCTCTTTTGTTTCATCTGGAGTCAGTGCCATTCCAAAATTTACAAGTCTTTGTCGATGAGGTGTGAATTTTGTGATTTCTATATTCTCTATATTTGGTTTTAAGAATGATGGAAATTTATCTGTTACCTCTTTGATACCAAATAGTTTCGTTAACGTAATAGTGTCATAGAAGAGAGTGAGATTTTTTGAAGTCAGACATCCAGCAGCAATCAATAACTGAATGATATTCATTGTGTTACAACATTTGTATAATTCAGTGGTATCTTGTATTTTGTCTCTGTACAAAACTTTCAACATGTTTACACTGCAGTACATGTCAGACCATTTTGACACAGCCAACTTAAAACTTTCAAAATCTTTGTCGGCATCTTCTGCAACATATTAAAAAAATGTATAATATTATCATATGGAAAATTATCATTCAGTTTATAATCAAACTCCAGCTGTCTTCTGCATGTTCCTTAGCAACACTATACAGTCCACTGATCTTATACACATCTAGATGTGTATAAGAGACAGCCTTCTGGCAATGCAGGGCATTGTTTTAACATACATCCCTGGCTAAGTCCCGCCAAATATTTCGTAGTCCTGGTAAAATGCCCCGCTAATAAATGATTGGATGATAAGGCCTACTTGAATGTCTGAATCGGAGAAGCATGAGCTGGCCAAAGAGATGAGCTTGCCTGATGGAAGCACTACGCATGCATATAACTAGACAGATCTCCATGGAAGTTTGGAAAAGTGTGAAAAAAGGAGTGTATTGATTGATCATAAATAAAGAAAATTTATTTAGTATCAAAACAGAAATTAAATAATTCAATTAATTTCCTTGCCTTGGTTCACTGGTGTATTTTTGACGCAAACTAGGTCGAGTCAAATACAGTACACAGTTCACAAATTTTCACACAACACACTCACGTCACCTGGGTCCTCATTGTGTGATTTGAGGTTCAAATTTTATTAGAGTGCTGTATGTAATTTATACCGTGATATATAAAAAATGAAACCATGATGGTAGGCCATTACCAGTAGGTGATTTTTTAATTACCAAGTAGCAATTGCTGAATGCCTAGGCCTAGTGTAGGCTAGGTAGGACCAGACCCGGTTTGATTGCACTTAACACCCAAAATACTGGCACTTTTGAGGCTAGTTACATCCACATGTGAATTTAGGTATGTCCCGGCACTACGGGGACACAACTGTGTACGTCCTTGGCTCATTCCTGGCTAGTGCCCCACTATGGTCCAGGTCTGAGGGTTCGGAACTACAATTGACAAGTAAATTACAAAGGTAGAAAGGTATAGGGACAAGAAAGAAATATTTAAAATTAATTAAATAGATCAAAGAAAATTAAAATTACTGTATTTTATTACAAGTCTTGGTTGATGATTACCAGTGAGGGATGGTAATTAGTGTGGATTAATTCAGTAAAAGAGTAGTAATTGCTAATTTAAGCATCAAGGGCCCAACGGTCTTGAACCAGGGCTAGTTATGCCACTGCAAAATTTGTATCAGCAACTTCTTAAATATAAATCAAAAACAATATAAATACCTGTACCAACAAAAGGAAACTAAAAGCCTTTTGTATTATCCTAAAACATTTTTTTTGTTCATATAGTTTGCAGAAAATGTGTGTTGATAAAATCATAGATGAATTGGCTATAGTAGGTCACAGGCGTACGCTCTTTTCCATGACAGTCAAAAAATAAAATGCAGAAAAATAGTTCAACAATTTAAATTTTGTTTACCTTCACTTGATGTCATTGTTGATTATTTTTATACTCCTTCATTCCTGAAACAAAATTATAACAATTCCAAAGTGTAACTAAAATTTACAAGTAAAAGTTTTTATAAAAAATGTTGTTTAGTAGCAATTCCAAAATTTACAGCATTTATTTTGAAAAGAAGCCCCCTCTGTAGTGTGCATTGTCACTGCTGAAATTTGTTGGCAATGGAGACCTGCGTGTAAATGCAAAATCTCCCCCACGCCCAGTCCCTCCATTTCAATGCTCCTACTGTAGTTGAGCCACGCTTAGACATATTTATCTATACACAGTACCATAGTGCATGTTTCAAGACAAATAATCAATCTGTGAATCTCAATTCAAGTCAAAATACTCCAGTTTGCTCTTGTAACTAAACTATACTTACACACATATACAGTCATTAATATGTTGATCTTCAAATATTTCTGAATACTCTATGTATCTACAATATCTATAGCATTTACAAATACTTACATTGAGATTTCATCGCGCTGTGACGTTTTGTTTATTTTTTTGGTTTTTCCACGTTTATTTTTACTGATAATGTGAACTGGCGTAGGCGGGGCTATTCATAGTTACAATTTAGGCAATAATATTTATTATACTAATCAATTGATTGATTTGATTCAAATATATTGCACCTAGTGTTTGGTTTTTCTCGGGTTTATTTTGACTGATGTTACCAGGTATAGGCGATAATATTTTAATCTGTCGCTAATCCTATTAATTTCATTTCATTATTTATTTGGTCATTTACAACAACAACAACAACAAAAATTGCTGAAATTTGGGGAGACCAGGGACAACCAGAGTGAACCAAATCACTGTAGCAAAGCTGGTTTACCCAACCCCAAATTCAGCAACACATTAAAACATCAAACATTATAGCGAATCAAAATACAAAGAAACCTTACGAAGAAAAGAGGATGTGCTTTCTAAAACTGCAGCATCGGTTAACAATCTAGGGAGCTGGTCCCAAACACGAGGCAACCTGATGGCTACCGAGTTGAAAAATGCTTGGGTCCTTGATGCTTGGTGACGGAAACACAAGCGATCATTATGCCTGGTATTGATTTTGATACCATCATAAACCGTGCTGCAG
>NW_022685291.1:2706711-2724801 GCF_011630105.1 Anneissia japonica
CTCAAAGCTCATCTGTCCTCGATGTTGTTTAAGAGCAAGACGAGTTGCTCTTCTATGGACTCCCTCAAGCAGATCTGACAAAGTTTTAGTCCATGGAAACCAGGCGGGTTGAGCATACTCCAGGCCTGACAATACAAGGCTTTTGTAGAGAGACAAAAATGCACTGGTCGAAGCATTTCCAGCCACGCTGCAAACAAAACCAAGCATACGCTTAGCTTTGGAAACAATGGCATGGACATGGTCCTCCCAGGTAATTGTTTGTAGTAGTGTAGAGAAGCACAGGGATCCCGGCAGGTGATTGTCATTGTGGTTGATAGGCAGTCAGTAGGCTTCATCAGCCTGAAATAAAGTAGTAGAATAAAACTAGCATCTTACAACCTCTTCATTTTAGGACTTTTCAGTGGTAATGTACCCCTAAAAACAGAAGATGCATGTGAACCAGCTTGGTCTACCTTGTCATTAAATGACAAATAAATTCTATTGGTTTATCTTATTAATCATGAGTCAATTTCATTCTTATTGGTTCCTAGCCCTGGTTAGCACATCCAGTCACTCTCTATTCCTTATCTTGGGTCAGTGGCGGTGCCCATAGGGGACAGGGGGGCTTAAGTCCCCCACTGGACAGGTCAAGCCCCCCAATCCCATCGGACAGAGCTTTTCGGGCAGTCCGACCAAAACAAACATAAAAAATAGGCCCACACCAAGTCTGAGAGTGCCATTTCAAGCCATCCACAGGTTGCTGTTCTTTAAAAAATCTCTTGGGAAGGAGAACGCCTTTCAACCCCTTCCCTCAGCACGGGCCTATGGTTCAAGTCTCCCTGTCGGAACGGCTTAGCCCCCAGAAAATATATCCTAGAGCTGCCACTGATCGTGCTTTTGGTTATCTATCACGTTTAGGTAAAAAGGATACTTCCCTTAGAGGATTACGAAAATGTACAATATTGTACAGGGTTCAAGTGGGAACAGCCTTCCACAAAATAGTAGGGTTTTGCACACTGTTGACTATAGGGCATGGATTGCATTCTAACCTGTGCTAGGAACTATATTATTTTAATTTAAAGGCAATTTATAAAAGAATAGCAAAATACATTGATTCAAATAATAAATGCAAAGGCCTTATAAAAAACAAAAAAATATACACACTACTTCACATATAATTTATATCAACAAGTTTTCTTTTGAAATCAGTTAGATAACTATGTACCATCATAAACCGCATGTTAAATAGTTTTGGATACTACAGGTAAAACAGAAATTGGACGGAAATTATTAAAATCTTCTCTGTCATCTTACAGATAGCTTACCTTTGCAATTCAGATGGAGAAGATGAGGTGAGCAAAGAAAATTTACAGAATGCAAGTGCTTCACAAATATTTGGAGTAGCCAATTTTAAAAGCTTAAAATTTATACCATCAACACCACAGGCCTTATTACTAGAAAGTACAGTATGCATATTTCCTCAAAATCATATTCTGGTATTATATCAAATTTTAAAATATCATGAGTTACTGAAGTCTAGGGTTTATAGTAGAATAACTTGGGAATTTGGCCACAAGTGACTTACCAATTGAAGAAAAGTGATTGTTTAGTTGGTTAGCAATTTCGTTATCACTGTTTGTAAGATCATTGTTTTTGAACGAAACTCTCAATTTATCTGGTAGATTTTTTAATTCTGTGTTTTGCATTCTAATTTTTTATGTAAGGAACCCAATGGAAATAAGATACTGATACTGATACTGTATCAAATCATTTGCTTAATTTTGGTTTTTATGAATTAATTAATAATTAAAGTTTTTTTTATGATTTTTAGTATTTTCTCTTATAGAGTTTGTACAGTAGTTAGGGATTTATTTATATTGTTTACTTTGCTCAGTTTTTTTTTCTACTTCCCAGTCTTGGAAATGTTATGTAATTACTAGTCATCCATTCAGGAATTGATAATTAGTAATAAGAACAATAATATTAATGTACTTTAGTATAATAGATGCAAAATTCAAATATTGATTTATATTGTTAAAATAACTTATAATTCATTTTTTGACTTATTCATACATCACAATTGTCATGTCTGACTTAAGTTTCACATGTCATATGCCTCACTAGATTCTATGGTAATACAGTCTGCACTTCTCATATTTTTCATCAATCAAAATTTGAAGACAGCAATCACTTGAAACAGAAGAGTGTCATGACAACTTCAGATTTTATTTCTATATTTACTTTGCATCTAAACAATTACATGTACTTTTATTGATTATTAATAATAATAGGTGTACATTCTTTAGTATAGGCTTACATAGTACTTACATTATATACAATTTCACCCTGCTGGCAGCTCAAGTTATACAGATCCATGCTGGTAGCCGGGGCCAGTATGTTGGGGCCAGGGGAATGTACCCAGCAGTTCCCTTTCATATTTCTATAGATCTTATCTCAGGCCTACAGGTATGTAAAAATAGGTAGCCTGTTGCATAATATACTTCAAAATCAAATATGGTAGAAAAATAAGGGAGTAATACAGTGGCATATCTGAGGAGGGATGACGTGGTCCCTAAAAAAAGTTGCACCCGAGGCACTCTAGAGATTCACTAAACAGAAATATTTCACTCAAGAAGTTAAAGTCACACTCATTTGCCTGTGGGAAAGTTGTCTTCATTTCTTTAGCAAAGCCTATTGCAACCGCATTTGAAAATTGGCCGCATTTTTTCTGGGAAAATTTTTTTTCCTGAGCAATGTCCCAGGCAGGCCAGGGCTTGAATACCGGGAGTCTATACCTAAGCGCAGGAGATGACATAAAAATTGATCGGAGGGCCAAGTGAATTTTTGATTTAACACTGAGGGCCACACCCAAACTTTTGTGTTTCCCTTGCGCTTTCAAAACCTTCATGTACTGCTTATATACCGCTTTATGCTATGATATTTTAACATTAATATTTACAGATAATCGGTGTTGGGCCGTAAAAAAAAAGGTATTTTCTATCCATAGATGGATGACGGGTCACACGCAGGGTTTTAAATCCAATTTCATTAGTGCATGAAATGGGTAGGAAAATTATATTAGAGGATATATTGTTTTACTTTTTTAAAAGAATTATTTAATTTTAATTACAGATATTTATTTCGAACAATACTCTTATAACTACAATTATTTACATTTATCTATATGTACTGTAATTTGTTGATTACAATATAATTCATCAATTAATTATAATTAACTATAATTAGTTATTTTAAATATGTAAGTAAATAAGTTAAATTAATTATTATATAAGTACAGTACATCAATTATATAACCAGATACCTCTGTATTGCCCATGTAATTACAGAAAAATTACAAGAATTAATTACAATTATGGTTTTCAGTATGTTTTTTTATAAACATGCTTCCACTTCCTTTATGTACACTTCAAAATGTTTGAATATATTATTTTATGAATATTAGTGTTCTGTCCTTTAGTGCTGTATTTATTAATCTACTTCAGTGCGCTGTTATATTGTAGCTTCAAAACTCATTAATTTTCTTGATTAAGAAAACTCAATTGTGTCTCTATCTCTAATATTGTTGTTCTCAATATATCCATATGTAAATCGTTCACTGCTTTTTCTTTTCTGTATTTTTTTTCTACGTCTCTCTTCATTTTGTCTGCCTTCTCTGTGACTTCCTTGATCATTTGGTCCACATGCTCATCAATTTCTCTCAAAGTTGTTTCTCTGCTTTGTTCTAATTTTGTAGAATTCTGAAGTACTGCCTCAAGGCCATTTTGTAATTTATTTTGCGACTCATTGACAGCTTTCTCCAATTCTGCTGAAGTTTCTTTAAATGTTTGGAATGCATCTGAAATGCCGATTAGTTTGTGTTTCCCTTCCAACTCACTGTGTTCCGTAATTGTGCAATCCAAGCATATAGGAGTTTCACATACCGTGCAATAAAACTCCAAAGGATTACTGTGAAGTAAACACAGCGCTGGATTTATCGAAGCCATCTGAAGGGGGCTCATAGATTGCACATCTTCCACTGCGTGCAACTTGTGGTTTACAAAGAGTTTATACCTCTTATGTTGATTGCAACATGTGGTGCACAAGAACTGTCTGCAATCCTGGCAGTAGTATTTTGCCTGTCCTTCAATTTCACAAACACATTTCATCTGATCTTTGTTAGAAAATAGTTCAATACTTTCTAATACATTCTTTATAAATATATTTGCTGTAAGATTCTGTAGCCCGCCCTCTGGAATGGAATATGATTTTGAGCAAGTTGGGCAAGTCAACTCACCCTTCTCTTTAACCCAGTCTTCCAGACATGCACAACAGAAACTATGCAGACATTTGAGGGATTTAGGATTTTGAAGTTGTTTCAAGCATATGGTACACTCTAGAAACTTCTTATCAACATCTTCTACCTCACTTGTTGCCATCTTGAAAATTTCTGTGAATTATAAATTACCAATAAATTATCAATGGGGCTGAGGTTTGAGATGATATAGAGTAGGCCCGGTGACCAACCCAGGTGAGTGAGTGTGCAGATGTAATGATCTAAGGACTACGCTACACCGTTACCCATCCAAGGATATACACAGCAGTAGATTCAAGGGGAGGGAGAAGTTGGCTTGGGGCCCCTTCAAATTCTCTACAACAAAATTTTAAAGAACATAGTAAATTATATTTAACTTCTGTGTCATACCATTAATTTTGTACTTCAGCTTACCCATGGTGGGGCTATTGTGGCCTACACTCTCCTTGTGTAAAAATTTCACCCTCGGCACCCCCCCCCCCCACTTTATTAAAAATTTCTGGATCCGCCTTTGCAAATGAACATCGTACATTTTTGATGGTCGTACATTTAATATCATAGGCAGATTCAATGGGGACCCAGCTAGCCCAACAAAAATTAGAAAAATTATATTCAAATACAAGTCTTTACGGTGCCATTTCCAGCCACACATATTTAGACAGACAGATAGGACAATAGGCAGGTAGAGGAAAGATACAAGGGAAGGACAAGGGTTAAAATATTAAAAAATTCCACGACTCTGAACAAGAAGATACAGTATAGGGGGCCTAAAGGGCTATACGGAAGGTGAATGTAACAACTCCCTGGTGTGGGTTATTACCATCATTTAAAAATAGACTTCTATCAGAATAGTGTTGTACTGTATAGCAGCCCTTTGTCTGTTGATCCAGTGCCCTAAACCACCAGAGGAGGTGAACAGTATGCTGTATGCCTTCTTGTACTTGTAACCAGATAATAATTTGATTCAGTATGTTCTGAATATTCCTTAATAATTAATACATTTATCATTGTTCTTATTTATGATGATTACTTGGCAATAATCAAGTACTTACCTTTTATGTTTCTCTACCGTGTGCACAGCTATATACTGCAGAAATGGAGTCTCCTGTCATGTGACCTGGCGTAGGCTGAATTGTCATTGTGTGCGATCAAGTGTGACATGATGTGATCAATCATGCAGAGACTTTGAACTACAGTGAATTTCAATTGTTTAGATTTATTGTACTGTACTCAATTTATTATAATGTATACAGTGTTTTCTTTTATTTTTATTGTGAAAGCATTATCCCATTTTCTCACTACCATCAAGTACCTACCTGTCCACCATTTTAATGTTTTAAATTCTCATGATTGACTCGTGCACACTAAGTTATTTACAAAATTAGGGTTTGATTTGTCATTTTGTGCTTGAAGAGTGCTTTTTACAGGCCAGATAAAGTGCCATTTCTTTCTTCTTGATGTTTTGGCCAGACAATGTAATATACTTTGTCTGTTAAATGTTATTATACTACTGTACCTGTTTTTATGGCATTAAAATTCATTAATGTTTTAAATTTTTTTTTCAAAAACAGGCCCTGAAGAATACTGGACTTCATATTAGTGACAGGATGCTGAGCTGGGAATAGAGATTATTGATAGATGTTATCTAACTTTATGAATATTTGTGTATAATTTTAATATAGCGAACAAACTGTTATGCTGTTAAAATAGTTTCATCTGGTTTGAATATAATGGTAATGGTAATGGATGTAGAATTTCCTATGTATTGAAGATGTTTTTTTTCTGTTTTGAATGTATGTAAAAGTTTTGAATAAAAATTATTTATTGATGTAAAATTATTTATTAAAAATTAATAGAAAAAGTTTATTTTCATGAATATTGTAATTTGAATTCTAATTATTTAAATAATTTTTTGAATATTTTGAATAAATTTATGATAGTCATTTTTTTTCAAATAATATTTTATTATGTATACTACAAGATAGGAAACTGCCTTTAACATAAACATATTTAAAAGATTGTTGAATAACCAACTAATAAAAAAAAAAAAATGAAAACTTATTAGTTGAAAGTATTTTTTGTGATTTATGTTGTATTGTTCTATTATTCTTAATGAATTACAGTATTAGTTTTTATGTACTTTAATTTTTTTAATGTGTTTTTTTTTTATATGTGAAAGTCTAAAGCTTAAGAGTTTTAAATACACAATGTAATCATAGTTGATCATGTAGCTCAGTAGCTTGAACTGTTTGTTATTGACATGTAAGTTCCAGGTTCAATCATGTTGTGTCTTGTTAATCTTTTTATCTCTGAGCCGAGACTTTTTTAATACCTTGATTCGCGAACTTATTTTTTTAACGATTGTCAAAGGAGGGCGGAAAAAAAAAATTTAATTTTTGTTTTCTTATTATAGTTTTGCCAAAAGCATCCTGACTGGGGAGAAAATAAAAATTTCATTTTTCGTGGCGGCTGGTATCATGCTAATTGGCCAAAAATAAAATTGTATTTTTACTCGAAATCATCATTTGGCAGGTGGCAGGTTCACTAAACTAGGTATATAAAGTCTTGCTAATTAATAATAAATCAACTTAAGAGTTATGAATACGAATTGGCAGGTCAGATACTGATGTGGTCTGTGAATCATGGATTTCTATTTACCTGGTTCAATCTCAATGATATCAATTTTTTTAATTTTTTTTTTTATTTCATTTAAAGATGAGCTTCGGGAAAAGAATGTTTACCTTTGGTTTTTTTTGTTTGATTAATTACTCTCAAATAATTATATTCACGCATATTTGGGAAACGATGCAATTTAATACAACCGAACATTTTTATATACTTTTTACAAATTGATTGTCACTTTTGGATGTAGTTTAATGATGACATGCAAATGAATAAAATGAATTAAAAGTAATGGAATGAATTATTCTTTTTGGTCTTTCTTGTTTTAAATAGAAGCTGACATGCTGTACGAGATACAACAAGATAATTTTATTGTTGTAATGCATAATAATGAGATAATATATTATTTGGCTCCAATTGCTACAAATCTTAACTGCATGCAAAAATACACATTACACAAATGATACAAGGTAAAGTTAAAGTACAACAACATTTTCTTAATATTTAAATGGATGGGGTAGGGGGTAAAAAAAATCTTTAAAAAAAAACCATGCAGTTTGCATTTTGTTATAAGTACTGTCACAAAACACCACCCTTTTTTACTGAATTTCAAAGGGTTTTTTTTTTTAGATTATTTTGTTTGGCATACAATACGGTTCATCTTTAATCCAAAAATCTGATTGCCGTTCAATTTGTCTATCAAATACGTATAATATGAGAATATGAGACGCGGGTGGAGTACAGTAACTCTACTGTCAACTCTGTTCATGGAGCGCTGTTTGATAACAAGTTTGGATATTTACCTTTAACCTTCCCTTGTTTGCCATGTGGATTGTTTGGAAAATAGGCCAAAACAACATTTTTGAAGACGTTGAAACTTACTTTGATATCTACGATTTTCTTTAATAGTGGAAATTATTTCAAGAATGGTTTTAATGTAAGTAGAATACAGTTGTTTTTTTGGTTTTTTAACGGAATATTTAAGTGAAATAACAAGAATAAATCCCGGTATTTTCTTACCTGGTTGTAGGCCTAGGCCATTTCTGTCTCTGATATATCTTGTCTGCGGACCTACTGATGGGGCTGGGATCTGCCTAGGCGAAGGCGCTGAAGACTCCGATAGGGGCCTAGGCTTGCTAGGCGAGGATTTAGGCTGGGGGCGCCAGGGAAAGTCTGTGGTCTCGGCGGTGAAACTACGGATATTTGACGAATTTTTGTGAATAACATTATCAATCCAACATATAAAATGAATATGATGACTTCATAATATAATTATAAAATAATGTCTAAACAAGCCAACAGATTTGGTTTTTATAAACATAATGGATGTACTGTAAGCACTAAGGCTAGGCCTTGCGGCCTTACTTTACCTACTTGTTTAATAAGATTTTGAGATACAAAAGCTCTTTTTTCCATCGTTGATTCCGGATCTTGTACAAATGTAGGCAAAATTTGTTCTGCTTTGGGCACCATGTTTTTTCCTAGTCTTTTCAACAGTTTATTGCAGGGGTTCTCAATCAGTGGCCCAAATGCGTGTTTATGTGGCCCGCGAGAACAAGCCAAAAATAATATTTCTGTTAGGCTTGGGACTAGATTTCTAACCTTAATAATTTTGCATTGTTTTTCCGACTAGGCCTATGTATTGCCCCACAAATTAATTAATCAAATTGGAAGAACTATAGCAGCAAACAGCAAAGAAATACTGTATTACGGGACCCATTTTGTGATATATAACATTTTGACTTTTGCATATTACCAAACACATGGGTAACTTTCTTAGGTCAAGATGCCCTGTATGAGCGTCTAGCGGCTTATTTTTTTAATTTTTTTATTCTATTCTAACTCGGGAACCACCCCTAAACCCTCCCCGGGCTCGACCATGAAATTCTTCCAATAAGGAATTCAAGATCTATTACAGTACTGTAATTCATTTATTCAAAAGACATTTATTTACTTCATGTACAGTCAATAAGATGTGATTTAAAAGAACATAAATTAGCTATGGAAGAAGTCAAGATCCAGTAAAGATGAATATTTTGTGATGGGAATAATAATTCTATGTCAATATACAAAAATGAAAAAAAATAACGATGACAAAACAAATAAACAAATAAGTGAAAATTGAAATAAATAAAATATGGAAATAAAATAAGTCCAATTATATTGCATGCAATATTCAACCCTATCATCCATATAATCTTTAACTCAAGGAAGAATGTTATGGATACAACTCAAATGATAAATCATACATAACGCTTGCATTCGCGGATGATTTCTGCTTACTAGCAAAGGATAAAAGTATGGAGTGCCATACGCAGCAAAAGTCCATGTTAAAATCAAAATGTAATTTGCAAAATTTAATGTCTAATTTATCAAATTCACAATCAGAAGCCCTATGCTAGGCATTATAGGCTAGGCCTATGTAGGCTGGGATTTGCAACAAGGTCTTGGACTAGGCCTCTATAGCCAAAACTATAGTAGGAAGCCTGGTCCTAGGCTAGGCCTATAATACAGTAAATTTCTGTGTACGGTAGTAGTCATATGATTAATATATTGTACGAAGGTCAAAATTAACGATCTCATTCATTTTTCATTTAAAATTTTAAAAAAGCTTTAAAAAAGGCACGAGGGGCCCCGACATTGTAGTTTAAAAAAAATATAATATAAACTATAATACCTTAGTTTCATTCAATGGGGCCCCGGCAGTTTTAAATAATGAAAGCTGGAAACAATTTTTAATTCAAAAATAATAAATAACATAGTTTAATAATAATGATTTAGATGATTCATAATTATTTATAGAAATAAATTAATTTAGAACTAGTAAAAAAGATTTGTTTAAGTTTCTTATCATTATAATTAATGTATTTTAATATTAAAGGTATTGTTGATTAGATGCTTATGATCGTTATTTATATCCTTAATTATGTTGAGTTTATTAGGACTTTCATCAAATTTAATTCTAAAGAATAATTGAGACTTGGTAATAAATTGTTTTACATTTTTCTTAATTATACCTTTTTGATAAATTTAATGCTGTAGCCAATTTTTTTAAGTCTCATTTTGAATAAATTAGTAATGTGAGAAAATTCTTCTTTATTACATGAGAGGCGTTTATAACGGTGCGTTTTTGTTTTTATGATGCTTTTGAAAATCGATGATTTGTGGTTTTTGGTAAATGCAGAAATGGATTTTGTTTGTATCAAATCATAGAATGTAGAATAATTAATCGATATGCGTGAGAGCACTTTAGCTCTGTCGGCTAATCTGGTGGTAGCCACTGTGTGTGCGCTGAACCATGGAGATCTATAGGTCCCTGGTTCAATTCCCATCGCTGCCTCTCCTTGTGTTTCAGCTGGAGGGCTGAAATGCCATTGCCGTATTATATATAAATATTAACTATTGTTTGTATTAGTGTTAATGATTGCAAGCAAGGGTTAATTAAAATTAAAGCTCCATCGTCGATATACCGTGTAAACACAAATGTATTGATATTCAAATTATTTGATTTGTAAAAATTTTGATGAAAATCATACTTTTTAATAACTAATGTTAAATTTGCAATTTGAGCGCTATTTAGGATTCCATTTTTATACCTTGTGTCTGTCTATAAATAATATTTTGGGCTGTAAAAAAAGCATAATCATTAATTAATAAATTTTACATTGAGGAGGTAAATTATTCTGTAAAATCATTATTAATGTTAAGTAATTTGCATGCTTGCTTAATTGAATTTAAAGTGTCTTCTATCGTTAAATTTGCATAAAGGTTTTCGAAATCCCATGTAATAAAAAAGCTTTGTCTGTAGGTTCTATGTGCAGTTGCTGTGTTTTGGTAATAAAGTGGAAAGGAATATCAGATTTTTTGTAAATCTCTTTAGTACCGGAAAGTAGGTTATTGATATGATTTCCTAAAATTTTAGACATGGGAGAGGTGATCCAACTATGCGCTGTGATTAATGATCTTCCTTTCAAAATATTTTTTGTATTAGGTGAAGGTTTATTTTTCAATTTATGTGCCTTTGGAAGGCTGTCCATAGATGGAATTTTGATTCTTGTGTTTTCTATCCATCTAAGGATCGTATTAATTTCTTGTATGTTTTCATCACTATTATTGTTATTAATTAGTTTTACAAGTCTATTACGTAAATGTTTAATTAATGCTAAATTCTTTTTGTTTTTGGAGCTGATTATTTTATAATTATCGTAATTTATTTGTCTTTTGTACTCATTATATTACCAATTAGTCAATTAGTTGAATTTATACAAAGTCCTAAATATTTATGAGCTGTTATTATTATGTCTTCTCTGTAATAATAATTTCTTAAATTGTTTATAGTGCAATTTGTTAATATTTCGAGTGGCTATATACAAGCAAAATTATCTATACATTCCAATTCTAAAGATTCTAGGGTATTAAAGCAGAAATTTTGCATGTTTGCGTTAATAAACAACGTAAATTAGCTTTATGCCGTTTACGTCAGGGATGTATACAGGGGGAGCCGTGTGAGCTGCGGCTTCCCCCCCCCCCCCCCCCTCACAGTGTTAACATTTTAAAGCTTGTTCTTGCTAGCCAATACAAATTCTTTTCAAGGATCACTCAAAATAATTTTAATCAATGTAAATATGCATCAGCACATGTCATACATACTGTATGCCTGCTATAATAACACATACTGTAGGCCTAGCGTGATTTTTAAAAATCTTAAATCCATAAGTCCCAGGCCAGGTCTTTTGGATACAGAAATATGATATTGTATGGTTCAGTTTGGTTTTTATCGTTTTGCAAGCTCTATAAAGTTTTGTTTTGATACTAAAGTTCTACTAGCAGTAATAATAATATTAATTACGATGATGACAATGATGATGATAATAGATAATGATATTAATAATATTAAAAATTGAAGAAAATTGTGCTAAAAGGCGTAAAAGTAAGTTGTAATTTGTTGATCACAATTATTATAGTATAGTTAAAGCTTAGTAAGGTATAGTTAGGCCTAAGTTGTCTTCGATATTAAGTAGATCCCTGATAAAAGATTATGAGAAATTTGTTGGCACTTCATTTTGACTATAATATTAATAATAATAATTTGATGATGATGAATTTTACTATATACTGTGTCATTTCTGGCCATCTAGAGGTACTATTTCTTCAAATTTTTGCACCTCAGCCCCAACAATGGTGGGGATGAGGTGGTCGTCAAATCACGGCTTTGAAATATATAAAGTACAAATTAAAGAACAATGTTTATAAGCTTTATTTCCTATAGTATAACACACATTATTAATAAAGATTTTTATGGTTGCTGAACACCCCTGATAAAAGATCATGAGAAATTTGTTGGCCCTTCATTTTGAGTATATGTAATCAGTGCCGTAGCCAGCTATTGGGACAGTTGGACAGTCACACACAATTTTTCTATTGGGTCCTCAAAGAATGGGTTTAAATTTTCAAAAATAGGTCTAAATTATGCTGTTTTAGCACAAAATGAGTCCCGTTTTTAAAAAATGGGTCCAGATTTCTCATATTTTGTGTAAAATTGGTCAACTTTTGAGAAAAATGATGCAGATTTTTCATATTTTTGAAAAGAAAATGGGTCCACAATGATATTGTTCTGCACTGTTTTAAAATCCTTTCTACAACATTGTATATAACGGTGATGTGATAAAATGTTAAATTTTACAAAAAATGTCATTTTCTGGTCATCTAGATGTTCTATTTCCTCAATTATTCGCACCTCAGACCCAACTATTGTGGGTCAGAGGTGGGTGTTGACTCACTAAACGTCCCACCACCCCACCTCCTCCACCCAAAACAGATTTCACCATTCCTGGGTATGACATTAAACTTCATCGAGTCGACACCTGACTCAGAGTATGTCTTAGTGCCTGCTGATGAGGCGGCAGTGCATAAATTTGTTTTTAGAATGTGATCTGGTTTTACATGCCCATTTTTCGTGATTATGAATATTTTGGATAAAGAATGTTTTAGCAGTGGTGGACTGAAGGGTACCCCCTCCACCTAAATTTTTTAATGGAAAAAAAAGAAGAAAAATATAGGCCCCCCCCCCCATCCAAATTTAAGTCTGATAGTGTAATTTCCAGCCATCTAGAGGTGCCCTAATCATAAATTTTCTTACCTCAGCCCCAACCATGGTGGGGCTGAGGTGGATGGTTCCTCAATCTGTAAAAGAAGTCCCTCCCTGGGTCACCTCTATTGAATTCCTGGATCCACCACTGTTTGAGTTTCTTAAAATTGTTAGGCTTACTAATATTATTTATGATGCGTTTATTGCAATTTCCACTTTATCATCTCAGAACAGCTCTAAAAACTTTCAGAGCACGCTACTTTCCAGGGGGCTTCTTCCCTGGACCCCCCTCGGGGTCCTACCTACCTCGCATAACGGCTCCCCCCCTTTGAAAATCCCGGCTACGTCCCTGGTTTACGTATTGGTATTGTTGGCTTGTTATAAGGTTTACTATATTATTGCTATAGATATCTTTTTGTGATAATTTTAAAGTAAATAAAAGGTCTTTATTTAAATCCTTAATTTCTGTATTGTTTTTAAAGGGTGTAGGGATACAATTTGGTCCTTTATTCAATCTATCCTTGATTTGGCTATTAATTTTTATGTTAGTAAAATTATGATATTTATAAGTACTGTATTAGTTTTAGCTTTCGCTTTCTGGATGAATGCATTTTTCTATTCATACGTCAGCTTTTTTAAAAATTGTTTTAACATAATTTTTTTGAATGTTTTCTTTTTCTATAAAGTTCCTTAACAATAACAAAGTTTAAATTTAGTTTTTTGAGTTTGTTGTATCTTCCATCAGCAGGTACATTACATTTTGTAATTTGAATCTCTTCTTTGAGTCTTCGTTTTGTCTCTGCAAATGTTGTTTCTATCAGTTATAATTGTCGCAGATTAAGTTGTTCAATTTTTCTATGTCATTAAAATCAGTATGGTCATGTTCAATTATAAGTACTGTATAAGTTCTTGATCTTCAAAACATAGATATGCGTAATATAGATATGCGTGTTGTCCACACGTTTAGTGGATAGCAGCCGGCGTATGACGTCAAAATGATGACGTATCCGTCACACTAACCGTACACGTTCGCGTGTGAAACCTCCTTATTGTGTAATTTTCAATTGCATTATTAATTTTTAATGTAAAACCACTGAAAATCTATTTTTGTAACTTTCAATGTAAAATGTTTAAAATAATTATTAATAATTTTATAAATGTAAGTAATTTTATAACATTGTTTAATTTACTGATTTTTGGATCCAAACACTAATTACAATTTAATAATGTACATATTTTTAAAATATTTCAATTTTTAAATTTCAAACTGAATTTGTTTCTCCTCTGTGTTACTGTATGTGCAATTATTAATTCTTTGTGTCCATTTCTCTGCATGTGCATGACTGTTGTCATGCCGTGGCCTAGGCTGTTTGTTTTCTTCTGTAAACTAATATTGTTTCAATAAAGAATGATTTGATGATTTAATATCAATTAATCACAAGACATATTCACTTCCATAGAACAAACACATATACTGTATACAATAAGATGTGATTTAAAAGAACAAAAAAAAAAGCTATTGAAGATGGCAAGATCCCGAGAAGATTAAGTTCTTGTGATGGGTATGCCAAAACAAACAAGATAAATTAAATAAAAAAGAAAAACCAAACAAAGATAAAACAAATAAACAAATAAGAGAAAAAGACAAAGAATGACATAGAGATGAATAAATAAATAATTGAATTAATGTACTGTATATGTTAACAAACCAACAAAATTTAAAGCAGTATATCAAATCATGACCAAGGATTATAATTTTAATAGTATGACATTAGGTTTCTTTTAATTTTTTTGAAAAATGTTTTTAGAGAAACAGGAGGAATTGTTCATCATTGTAGTACCTGAGTATCTAATATTATGTTGAAATTAATTAGTGTTATGAGTAGGTATATGAATATGAGTTCCAAATCAAGTGGGTTAATTGTAAATAGAGTATGCCTATTTACAATAAATGATTTTGAAGAATAGAATGCACAACAGAGAGTACAGATTTATCTTGTTGGACTAAATAAGTGTCAGGAGTGAGTTTGAGAAGATTAAATAAATTTGGAAAATAAATGGGAAGAATGAGACCGTAGTGGGGTGCCATCTATGATTTCGACAACCCTCTTTTAAAGAATTAGGAGATTGTTGATGTTGGATAAATATGCTTTGGCACCCAGTAGCTCAGATAAGAAAGGATGAGGGAACGTTAGAGAATACGCAGGATGTTGTTATTGGGTAAAAAGAATAATATAGAAATGATACCAAGGCTTTTAGAAATTTTAAGTTCTATTTTGGTGATGTGTTTTTTTCCATGTTAAACTGTTGTCTAAATATTGTAGACTCCTAAAAATGTTTCTGATTAAGGCCTGAGAAGCCTAGCACCCTACCCCCCCCCCCCCCCTTAGGAAAAATAGGTTATGTAATAGGTTAGATAAAAATAGGTTAGCATCTTCCTCATTGAACTATTTATAACTTTTCATAAGGATACCCTCATAGGTCCTGGAAATCTGTAAATAGTAATTAACTAATAATTGATTGTGATGGTGGAAGTAATAACAGTAGCCTATAAGGATAACTAATAAAATTCACCAAAATTTGTCAAATATCCATAGCTTCCCTGGCGGCTTGTGGCTACCAGCCTAGAGGCTCACTATGGGCAGATTTTGATACCATCATGCAGTGGCGTATCTAGGGGGTGCACACGCCCCTCCAAAAATTTCTTGCATCCCTCTCTCCAGTTCCCCTATAGTCCTCCCGAAAAAAAATCTTGGTCAAGTAGTTAAAAATCCTTTAAAATCACCTAATTTTTCAAGTTAGCGCCCATCGAACTGATCATCGAGCCCCCACTTAACCTTTGCACCCCCATTTCAGCCCTCCAAGATATGCCACTGCCATCACATGGTAAATTACATTATAGAATCTGCCCTTCCCCCCTCCCCCACACTCAAAACATTTTGCTGCCAATGCTTGCAGGCAGTTTCTCAGTCCTTGGTTAATCTATCAAAAGTCAAACCTATCTCAATTATCCTGCACCTTATCATGCTAGATATTCTTCCTCTTTAGCCGTATGTACTGCAACTCGGCCTACAATGTAACACTACAGAATTTTACATTTATTCACCTACTGTATTTATTAAGAAGAGCTAAAGCACTCAGAGCAGGGGTGGGCATAAAATATCGGTTGGAGGGCCAAAGTGAATTTTTGATTTAACACTGAGGGCCACACCCAAACTTAGGTGTTTCCAGTAAGCTTCAAAAACCTTCAAGCACTGCTTTTTACACCACTTTATTTTCAGTTTTAATATTATTTTTTTACATATGATCGGTGTCTGGCCATAAAAAACAAGGTGTTTTTGCTTGGCGAGCTGCACACATAGGGTTTTTAATTCATCTTCGCAGGCCGCAAAAACATTGCTGTCAGGCCGCATGCGGGATGCACTTTGTCCACCTGTGGCTTAGATACTTAATTGTAATTTGTGCTATATAAAAACTGATTATCTATTATTCATATTTCTAAATATTTAATATTTCAGAATATGAAAAATGTTGAGTGATCTTCAAGCCATGAGTACACCACCACCACGCACCTTGCAACAGGTAAGGAAATTATTTTCTAATTCATAAACCTAAGAAAGTGAAAATTATTTAATACTTACAATTAAAGTACCAGATATAAAATTAATTCTGAATTAGATGGAAAAATAGAATCAATTCCTTACTATATTTATCATCTGATTATAAATTTTCTAATTAATTAAATTTTATAATAATATTAACATTTTGAAGATAGTGGTGAAAATTGTATTAATTGCTATTAACTTATAGTCTGGTATAAAATTTTGGAAAGCTTATAGCAAAATTAAAACTTTGACTAGCATATTCAAAAGTTAAATTTGTTTCTATTCTTCAACAACAGTTAAGTCTGTATATAATGTACTGTAACTTGTAAATGACTGCCGTAATCTTATTATGTAGATGATTAATTTAATGTGTGCAGTTATTTAATAGTGTAATTGTACTTTATTACTGTAGTTAGATGATTCTTGTTCTCTATATTTTCCAGGAAAACACAGGCACAATTTCATTGTGGATTACGAAGATAAGCATTCAGTGCAGGTAGGAGTTTGAATGAATGTCCAGCCGGATTTGTTGGAAGCTTGGATAAATGAAGCTGATGAACTGGGGCAAACCCAAGCTGTTATATAAAGGATGTTGAGCAAAGAAAGGCATTGTGGGAAATCAGGACTGATTTGTTTGAACGCTGGTAACAGAAGCTTGGCAATATCACACTTTGAGATAAAGCGTGGAAGTCAAATTTTAACGTATAAAAATGAAGCAATGAACTTTGCGAAATAGACGGATATGTTTGAATTATGCAACCTCCAGTAAACTGGTACCTGGATCTTAGTGAACTCTGATGTATGGAGATGAAGCATATAAATTATGGAAAGTTTAAACCATAACAGATATTTTGTTGTGCATCCATAGAATGAACAATTATGAATTGAAGTACTGTTTGCCAAGTGAACTTTGTAATTTATTATGTAATGTAAGTGTTGACCTTTCAAAATGCCAGTGTTTTTGTCTGATTCTGGACCTAGTTAAATAGAATGTTGGTCCAATTTTAGTCTGGTCTATTGGTCCTACCTTGGACTTAGTGTAAATTGTTGGTCCTTTTAGACTTAATTATTTATGTCCTATCTTGGACTTACTGTAAAATTCTGGATTTAGTGTAAATTATTGTTCCAATTCTGGAATTAGTGGAAATTATTGGTCCAATTCAGGACTTAGTGTAAATTATTGTTCCAATTCTAGACTAGTGTAAATGGTTGAGTCCTATTCTGGACTTAGTTAATATTCTGGACTTAGTTAATATTCTGGACTTGTGTAAATGGTTGAGTCCTATTCTAGACTAGTGTAAATGGTTGAGTCCTATTCTGGACTTAGTTAATATTCTGGACTTGGTTAATATTCTGGACTTGTGTAAATGGTTGAGTCCTATTCTGGACTTAATTAATATTCTGGACTTAGTTAATATTCTGGACTTGTGTAAATGGTTGAGTCCTATTCTGGACTTAGTTAATATTCTGGACTTGTGTAAATG
>NW_022685291.1:2725137-2734774 GCF_011630105.1 Anneissia japonica
AAGATTTTAAAAATGGATATTAGATTTAAGCAATAAAAAATAGGACTTCTATTAATTCTATTATTTTCTAAATAATTGCTTAATAACATGTTTTCATTTATTAAAGAAAATTCTACATTTATTAACTTTATACAAATTCAACATCAACACAAGTTCAATAAAACCTGACTATAATATATCCCAAGACAATACTTATCAATGTGCAGACCCTTCTTGGCGAGTTCACAGTGAACTTTCCTGAATGGTGATTTACGTGTTGTAACATGGCAAGCATGATATAGGGCTTGTAATTTGGGCAACAAACTGTCATTTAAATGATGGTGTATTGCCCAAAATGAAGAAAAAACATATCTCCATGGACTGAAATTCTGAAGTAAATACAGACATTCATCACAGCACAATTTCGAATAAAAAAAAAAAAATAAATTACTAAACTTGGAACTTCAACTTGTGTGGTTGAAATTACTTTAAAATCGGCCTATCCGGACCGAAAATTCCGTCGATATAGCCTAAATTCGACTTATAAAAATTCAAATTAAACAAACAATTTACACAGTAACACATAGGAAAGAATTGGAACTTTTTCAAAAATTCAACTGACGCGAATTTTCGACTTAAACAAAGTCGACTTTGGCGGACTCGACTGTAATAAATGCTTTGAACAGCACCAAATGTTGTCAGTACAAACTTTATATAGCTCAACAGTAGAGCAAAAAAAAAATTGTCTGGAAAAAGCTTTTGAGGAAATGCATGATGCAGAAACAAGTGGCTCAGCATTTAAAAACTTAATAGTTTTAAGGATTAACAATTACAATACTTACTTCTAATTAATAATTACTTCTGGTGTTATCCATCCTTCAATATCTCTTGAACCTGTCAGTCAAGTCAATCTGCCTGCTGACCGAATGCTACTCTATAAAATATGAAGATAAAACTATAAAATACTGAAAGTGTAACAACATCGTACCCATTTGTGTATATGATAAAAAAATATTTTCCACAAATCAAATGACGTCATAATAATGGGAAAACGATAAAATGTAGGTATAACAATAAATCATTATAAAAAAAACTTCTTATTTTCTATATGAACAATTGCTTTTTAGCATTTTATCATTACCTTTGCAAGTATAAACAGGCCTTATATTAAAAACATTGAAAGTACAACAATGTTTGTTGTATACACTGGTTTAATTTGCAAGCAATTTGATAACACTACAGTATAAAGAAAGATAAGTAACTTTAATAATTTACAATGAGGATAATATTAGAATGATGAAAGCTTAATTTTGGTTCAGATGCTGTAGCCATGAATTTATAAAAGACAAAATATTTAAGGGTCCATAAGGGGGAACTCTGCTGGTTACCAATTCAAAAACATATTACATATTTTAAAAGACTAAAAACAAACAAAAAAACAATACAAAATTTGGATAAGTTAGAAAAGAATAACACTTTTGCATTACAGATAAATAATTATCTGTAATGATTTTTTTGAAAGTATAAATTATGTGTTTAATTTATGGTATAGGCATTTTTAATGCGCCTCTTCCTTGCACAATGTTTACCCTGGTCATTGGGTCTACATGGTTTAAGTGTTGCTGTTTGTAATCAGTGAATTGGCAGGCAACCCAACCAGGTACCAGGTGGAGAAAAGCAGATATAGTGTCTTGCTAAAGGACGAAAAGTGAAATGCACAGGGAGGAATTGAAACCTCGAGGCTGAGGAACCAAACCGTTCCTGCTGTGCCATACCAAATGATTTATGTAGCACTGACATTATGTATACTATCAAGCAATTGGTGAATTCTCATAAAACAAATCAAGTAAAATATACTCACATTAGTTTTCAAATCTTGATTTGCGCCACATTGAATCAAAACATCAACGACTTGAGGATTTTCAGTGAATGATGCACTTATTAATGCCATCCATCCATCCTACAAAACAAAATATTTATTTCAAATCATTATAGAAATTGAACTAGAAACAAACATTGTAATTGATAATGTGTATAACTTCAATCATACTTGATGCTCCGACTGTCGGTGATGCGGTCATGCATGAAATTTATCATACAGTCGAGTTCGCATAAGTCGAATCTAATGGGACTGGCATAAAAAGTTCGAGTTATACAGATTTTGCACATTTTCAAAAAAAAATATATTAACATAGAACAATACAATGCCCACAAAATCGAATTTCACGCAAAACCGAACATTTTATTAAGTCCCAAACTCATTCCTATTACTAAATTTGGAACTTCGACTTGTGTGGTTGAAATTACTTTAAAATCGGCCTATCCGGACCGAAAATTCCGTCGATATAGCCTAAATTCGACTTATAAAAATTCGAATTAAACAAACAATTTACACAGTAACACATAGGAAAGAATTGGGACTTTTTCAAAAATTCGACTGACGCGAATTTTCGACTTAAACAAAGTCGACTTTGGCGGACTCGACTGTAATAAATGCTTTGAACAGCACCAAATGTTGTCAGTACAAACTTTATATAGCTCAACAGTAGAGCAAAAAAAAAATTGTCTGGATAAAGCTTTTGAGGAAATGCATGATGCAGAAACATGTGGCTCAGCATTTAAGACATTGGTTTCAGGGGCTGATTTGGGGTGGGGGCCCCCTATCTTGAAAAGTAAGATAAACAAATTTTTGGGCGTCTAGGTTAAAAACATTTCACAGGGGAAAATTTCATGGGGAATGCCACCAGACCCCCTAGTGTAGTGTTGTCTCGATCGACCCCATTTTCAGCGCCCTTTTCGGACATCTCTGGATCCCCCTTGGCTTTCATTCAGAAAGTCGGGGTTTCAAGGCAAAACAGAGTAATAATAATGATATTAATAATATAAACCACAATGATGATGATTGTGATGACGATGAAAGTGGCATTTAAAATACATAAAATGAAGACACCTCTACTGTGCTTATTTTAGTAATACAGTAGTAGGCCTATGCGTATTAATTTATAATTAATCAATTAATTAATTAACTTATTTGCAATTTTTATCATTTAATATTAGTGCATCATTATTTATACAGGCCTAGCTTGATAAGCTACCGGTATATATAATTTTAATTCAGGGTTCGTACGTTTTAAAAAAAGAAATTTTCTAGGACAATTCCAGGGTATTCCAGGTAAATTTTTTCAAATATCAAGGACACATTATATCGCTTTAGAGGAAAATATCGGTGATTTTACGATTGATTATAAAACATGTATGCTGTACTAATTTTAAATGCATGTTAGTTAAGTGTATGTAAAGTTTTATCTAACGCTAATTCGGCGGCGACTGATCTGTCTCTTTTCTCACGCTCGTAGGAAATTCTGTTTTTCTGAGACGTGTCCAGAGTTGTTGATCAGCGAATGATAACTGTCTCAAGTTGTACATTGTGGAGACGTTAAATTATATTATTTCATATGAGACATGTAGTGGCAAAATGGCTAAGTTGTAGCAAAAATTGAAATTCAAGTTATTGGTATTTTTAGATACCTGAGTATGTGATCTTTAAAATCATAAATGAGGGGTCATTCATTCAAATTGGTCATTTCAAGTCATTTTTTTCAAGTTCATTTTGGAAAGTGCAAGTACAGTACTCTTAGAGTCAAGATAAACAGGATTTTGAGTAATTGCCTTTATTTGTGCATACATTGTTTAATAGAATGAACTATGAAAAATAATGTTAAATAAACAATTTGTTAACCACTTCCAGAATTAATACTTTGGGACATGATTAATAAGACATTAAACTGTTGATCTATAGTGAAAAACAAATTTGGATTTTTTAGCAATTTTTTGAGCTCCCATATTTTAAAGCTTATTTACTCAATACTGGACTGTGCGACAACTTAACCATTTCGCCACAACATGCCTCATGTTTAGGTGTTTATAAATGTATAAACTAATGATTTACTGTATTATTTATTAATAATCGTTGGGGACGGACGGACCCCCGAACCCCCTAAATACGGGCCTGCCCATGGTTACGTTAATTGCTGGGGTGGAGTCAGGATTTGCGCGACAGGTGGGCTGAGGTCCCTACCCCGACGAGGGATCAGATTTCTCCGACAAAAGCAAAGTGGGCATGGTCGAGCTTCAATTAAAAGGTTTCGAAAGTGGTAAAATTTTGACAATTTAGGGGTTTCAAAGGCTTATTTAATCGATTTTAGAGTCTATTAATAATAATATGTAGAAAATACATATAAATTTTTTTTTCTCCCCGACAAATTGTGCTTTTTCTCCCTGACAGGGGGAGAGCAGCTCTCCCCGACAGGGGGCCCTGCCCCCCCAGCCCCTCGCTGGTGCCACCCCTGGTTAATTGTTAATAACTGCCTTGCACTGGATAGGGCCAAACATATATATATTCGTGCATGCAGAACAAGTGCACACGTCTGGAGAGTGATGGAAACTCACAGGGCTGAGCACATGCGACAAGACCTATTGAACTGAATTTTAAGTTTAAAATTACTGTTTATAACACACAACAGAAAGCAAATAAACACCATAGCAAATATCAACAAAGTATATTATTATCATTGTCTGAATTAAAATTACATACAAACATAATTAATATACACGATAACAAAGCACCGCTTTACTAAAATATACAGGATGGGCAAACAACTCTATTTACTCAATCGCACAAGTTTGTCTGAACCACTGCCAACCAGTCGGCCACTTTCAGCATTTGACATTCTTCGATAACATTCCTAAATTGGCGGCGTACAAAGACTTAACCTGCTTCTCACAAGAGTATGATCGTGGGAACGTTTCTTATTTAATTTACTGTTACTGGGCAACCTGCAGTACTGTATAAATGGTAAATGATCAAATTTCCAGGACATTCAAGGACAATCATAAATTTCCAGGACTTTCCAGTACTGAAAAATGCTCATTTGTTTTTCCATTGTTTTTCCATATATATGGGTTTCACCACAGCAAATCTTGGATGTTGTAACCTCCTACTGTATGGGTAGGTTAAGTCTAGAATTGGACCAATGTTTGATAGTCCAGAATTCAGAGTTTTTTAATAAAGGTTGCTGATTTTATGAGTTAAAATTTTTTTTTTTCTTGTCAAAAAAACCCCATCTTATTTGAAGCGAGAAACCAAGATACGAAAGTATAATACATACTCCAAGTATTGAAATACACGAGATCGTGTTGGGATTCAATATTTCGACATTAATGATGTCATCATCAGGAATGAAAAAATTATCCATATTAGCAAGCTTATATGCACTAGTACCAAAAGTGTTTAACCAATCAAAAAAACTTAAAACTTGACTATAAGACATCTCAATGTAATTATTTCAGCCTTCTCGTACAGCATTCAGGTAGCATGGCTACTTCCATGCTATCAGATTGAAGGAAGGTTCATGAAGGGTTAATTTAATTTTTTTTTTTTTGCTTTGCGATAATTTTTTGATTGTTTTAAATTGTTTCTTTCTTGTGTATCTTTTTTTTCTTTTGTAATTTTATAGTTATGTAAATTTTTATACACAGATTATAAAAGGCAGCACTCTGAGACTAACTTCGATGTAATTTATTCAACACAAGCTTTCGCTGGCAGTCAATGCCAGCTTCATCAGGTGTGTGAAGCAAAAAATTGAAAACAATATAGAAAAGAGCTATGCATACATAATTAGCAAAGGTATATTGAGGCCACTATTGATACTATCAAATTTATGAATAAATGTTTGTTCAGCAATTAATCTCTCATTTCTGTTTTTGCTTAAAAATTGTGAGACCTTTGCTAATCTAAATTGCTAATGAGCACAAATGTTTTAAAATGGAAAAAAACACGAAATATATTGAAAACAAGTCCAAGTATTAAATATCTATTTTCTTTAAAGAATTGGAACCTCTGGATGGCCAGAAATGACACTCTCAAGACTGTGACAGGCATGTCACATTTTAATTTTTTTATTATAGAATACTGTAACTTACAAAGCAACTTTTAAAAAATAGTAACATTGCATGCATTAAAAAAGACGCTGTTAAATTTGTATTAGAAACTTTTTAGTAGGAATACATATATACAGTACAGTAAAATGTACAATAGTCAGCGAGTTCGTCAAAAAGGTATAAAAACAGTCTCGCCTTAGGTAGAATCTTTTTAAAGAAAATAATTAATTTCATTTAAAAAAAACAAAAGTTACTGATTGATTAAATAATTCTATTTTAAATAAGAAATGATTATAATCATAAACAGTTAAACATAGGACAACATTTAAAAGATCATTATATTAGTGCTACTGAAGCTGTTAATTATTTCAAGGTTTTACCACTCCTAACATCCTGGTGAGAACCCTGATTTACAATAAGGACATTATTATAACGATGATTGCTTAAAATACCATTCATTTTGGTTCAGATGCTGTAGCCATGAATTTATAAAAGCCAAAATATTTAAAGGGTCCATAAGGGGGAACTCTGCTGGTTACCAATTCAAACACATATTACATATTTAAGACTAAACACCCCCCCCCCCCAAAAAAAATAAAAAATGAAAAATTTAGATAAGTTAGAAAAGAATAACACCTTTGCATTACAGATAAATAGTTATCTGTAATGCATCTTTTTAAAGTATAAATTATGTGTTTAATAAATTTATGTTACAATCGTAATCACTGGTAATGGTATAGGCATTTTTAATGTGCCTCTTCCTTGACGTTATATAGCACAATGTTTACCCTGGTCATTGGGTCCACTTGGTTTAAGTGTTGCTGTTGGTAATCAGTGAATTAGCAGGCAACCCAACCAGGTACCAGGTACCAGGTGGAGAGAAGCATGCAGATAAAGTGTCTTGCTAAAGGACAAAAGCGAAATGCTCAGAGAGAGATTGAAACCTTGAGGTTGAGAAACAAAACCGTTCCTGCTGTGCCATACCAAATGATTTACACAGCGCGGACATCATGTGCTATCAAGCAATTGGTGGAATCTCAATAGAACAAATCAAGTAAATATACTCACATTGGTTTTCAAATCTTGATTTGCACCACATTGAATCAAAACATCAACGACTTGAGGATTTTCAGTGAATGATGCACATATTAATGCTGTCCATCCACCCTACAAAACAAAATATTTATTTCAAATCATTATAGAAATTGAACTAGAAACATACATTGTAATTGATAATGTGTATAACATCAATCATACGTGATGCTCCGGCTGTCGGTGATGCGGTCGTGCATGAAATTTATCATTATAATTAATGCTCTGGACAGCACCAAATTTTGTCAGTACAAACTTTATATGTAGGTTAAAAACATTTCACGGGGGAAATTTCATGCACGACTGCCACCAGACCACCTAGGGTAGTGTTGTCTCGATCGGCCTCACTTTCAGCGCCCTTTTCGGACATCTCTGGATCCCCAATTGGCTTCCATTCAGAAAGTCGGGGTTTCAAGACCGATGCTCATCACACTGCTCGTGTCCTTAGGTAAGACACACATCCTCTCTTCACTCCGGAGTATAAGTGGGTACCAACAACTAGGAATACTCTACAGGGTGTGGAGGAAGTTGCACAGCCTATTTCTACTGATGAGAAATTTAACCTACAAATGGGGTAGTTTTTAATTGCGACATAAATAACGGCCTAATTTTGCCTGAGGTCAACTGAGCCAGTAGAGTAGCTAGGCTTATGTCTAATACTATTAGCAAAACTGTTGAAAAAATGGATTTGCGAGTTATTATTTTTATTAGACTTCATCTCAATAATTTTGTCCTCTTACATGATTTTACCTTTAGATATATTTTCAATAATGATCAGAAATATCAAGCCTATTCCTCCAGTTTTTAGTGACAGACTAGTCTAAAACATTATATTGTTAAACCTCTGATCATAGCCAAAAATATCGCTACAGGTTCGCGACCGGCTCGCTCCTATAGTACTGGTGGTGGAACAAGCCTTCTCGGTTAAGGACTATAAACCGTAGACACAGTGTACACAAATGCTCCTATGCACTTTAAAGAACCCAGTACATCTTTTGAGATGAGTAGGGGGTTACCCCAGTGTACTGGTTTACTCAGCCCCTGTCGTGGACAGATGAAAGTGCGCCAGTTTACTGGCTGCAGAGGACATGAAGTGACCCTCAGGGGAGGAGAAAGTTATTGAAAAGTGCAACATCTAGTCTCAATGCATAGAGACCTCGTTTATTTGCGCTATATAAATCCATCTATTATTATTAAATTATTATTATTATTATTAACAAAATATTAGAACTCAAAATATTTTGAAGAACAACAGTTTATTTATTTTAATACTGACATGGCTATTATTAATATTATACGGAAAGAAGGAATAATCATTGTTTGTTTGTATCTTGGTAGTGGTTTCAAACTATCATTGTAAAAGCTCTTACCGGTATTATAAAAATCCTTTCGTCATTTGAAATTGCATTCTGGGTAATTTTTACGTAAATGTATTATGTAGGATGTACGGTATCAGGCCAGTAACTGTTTCATGTTGAGTCAAAATGCAGTTTGCAATGCAGTTCTTATCTTGCTAATCCGAAAAACAACTAATGATCAAAGAACCATTTCTATTTTGAATTTTAGTAGAAACACAACCATCGATTGATTATTTATCCAATGACTAGGTGTACAAGATGCCTTGAGTCCTTCCATAATTTTGGATATGTCTGTTACATATTAAAATCTTATCTTACAAACAAAAATAATGGGCAATTCCATAAAATGATCTACCAAAAGATGAAAAATTAAAATGGGTCATTTTCAACAATCTTGACATTATTCATATCAGTCATATCATACAATCACCGGTTGAAAAAAAACTCCATGAACGCATGTATGACCAACTCCTATACCTTGAAAATCTGGGGCCCTCAGCAACTAAGTGTCTTCTAGTATTTCAAAATGTATTGGTGTCATTCATATTAAAAACTACCTTCCTTTACATACTCTTAAAATGTTAGCTAATGTAATAGTAATTCCTCTTTTTGATTATTGTTGTGTCTGGTCAACTTGTAATACCCAACATACTAATTGTCTTTAGTCCTTATGAACAGGTTTGGTATGATTTTACTTTTTGTTGATATTAAGACCTCTACTGATTATATTTTTAGTTCCCTTGATTGGAGAAAACTAAATGTAAGATGGAATGAACTATTAAATCTTTTGACTTTTAAATGTTTAAAAGGGCATGCACCTCCATATTTAACATCCAAATTTAGCACTTCAGAATATCTGCCAAGGTAAAAGAATTTTCTTATATCGTGCGTCAAAAAATTAGAATGAACTTCCATACAAAACAAAATCAATCATGACTGACGCTGCACGCCTTAAACTGCAGTGGTGGACCTTTCCTATCATCGACACAATCTCTACCCCTCTTGTTTATTTTATCCTACACTTTTTGAGTCCGTAGGAGGTCGGCCACCAGAACCAGAACCCCTTGCAAATGCACCAACATTTTTCCCAACAAATTACTATTGGTGTACATTACAAAACCCATAAATCCCACCTGATATCAGGTATGAAAGGTAATATAATCACCTCCAAATTCCCCCTCCCTTCCCCTATTTCCTAACTTTATAATAAAGCATTAGCCAAACTTTAAAGTAAAATATGACAGTACAGGAAACAAAATCAGATATAC
>NW_022685291.1:2736603-2741495 GCF_011630105.1 Anneissia japonica
ATATAGACAATGGGTCGTGCTCATATTATTTGTTATATTTTTATTATTCATTATTTTCACTTGACTCGCATAAATAATTTTGTTCGAAGAACATTTTATGCAGTTGTACTTCGCAGCACTTCACTCGCAATTTCTAGTTTTATAGTAATTTGATGCCTTTAAATTTGATCTGTCTGTTATCTACTGTACAGAGTGTGTGGTTGTAAAGAGGTGTGTATATGCCTCTCTGTATTATTATTAAAATGCAAAATACCATGAGTGAGGTAAGAGGTATGAGCTCCCCATTGACTATGGTCATATATTATTACGATATAATTTTTTAATTTCTGTCTAAATCGACCGAAGGGACTTTTGAAGGAGCAGAGCCTGTAATTTTTTTTACTCTCTCAGTAACATTTATTTCGTAATGGTCATAAGAAAACATACATATGAAAAATTATTATATTCTGAAAATAACAAAATTTGATTATATTAGACTTGCAGGTGTAAAAAAATGCGATGTGATGTAATAACATCATTGGCGTCCCTGAACATCAAAAAGGTTGAAATGGTGGTTTTCCCCCTACTCGACCCGGGACCAGCTGCACCAGCTTACAGGGTCCAAAGAATAATAAGCCTTTAACCTGTTTTCCACTTGGCGAATTTATTCGCGCGAATGGAAAGCGGCGGCTCATGCACATGCGAATTCACATTTCTATCGGAGTTTTTGCTAGCGAAAAAATGCGCAACCAATCAACTGAGGAAGCGAACTGACGCTTTGATTCGCGCGAATAAATTCGACTAGTGGAAAACCAGCTTTAAAGGTGGTCAGCTCTTCTGAGTTATAGAAGTGCACTTTTCTTAAGCTACCACTGTCCAGCATTTCAATTTGTTACATAATTATTGTCATTGTTATTGTAAATATTGGTCGGAACACATAAATAAATAAAAATGATAAGAAAAATTAAGGGGCCCCGGGCCTCTTCGTTATGCCGCTGGAAATAACAGTAACTGGCAGTAATCTTCAATTGAATTTATTCCACATTTATATCTGACATAACGTATCATACCAGATTTGCTTCGTATACATTCCAAAATATTACTTTTCACATTGTCTAGTCGTACAGAGAAAATGACTACAGTGTCCAAAATGGTATCGTCCTTGTTGGCGGCCTATTGATGAACCCTATGATGTACTTAAATCTCTGACCAGACTACCAACTCGTATGTGACATGCCTAGATATGGTCATGATATGTGACCATATAGGCACATCATGACTATATTTGGGCATACAAGGCTCGCATTAGTAGTATGGAAAGTATGAGGTTAGCCATCCCAAACCAGCATACTGTCGCTAAGTGTTAAACTGGGTAATTAGCATAATAATGTCACTGGCAGTATTATCTACTTTAGTACAGAGAAGCCGAATACTTTTACTCTTATAGATGGCAGTTGTAAGTCGATTTCAGTAAATGATCTATCACTTCAAAACGTATGCCTTGGAGAATATAGAAATACATTGTATGGAGTTGAATAACACTATAGCCTGGTTCTTACGAGAGCCCTAGTATCCGGATCGGGAGCTAACCGTTAGCACCTGCATAGCCGTTCTCACACGGCAGCTAACGGTTGGCAGGATCCGGATCCTGCTAACCGTTAGCTGCCGTGCGTCCATGCGAGAAAATCCCGATCCGATACCAACAATATGATGATCGAATCACTGGCCAATAAGAAACTGGAAATTGTAAACGCGTACGTGTGATTGGTTGATGATAGAAACGCCCTCAACTTGCTAACCGATAGCGCTTGCTAACCGTTAGCATATCCGGATACCGCTAACGGTTAGCGCTAACCGATCGGGCGTTCTCACGCAGGTGCTAACGGTTAGCTCCCGATCCGGATACTAGGGCTCTCGTGAGAACCAGGCTATAATAGCCTTGTAATATTGTCACGCCAGGATATAAAATAACTCTACACTCTATGGCTAATAGAGACTTTTTCAAAAGCATCATTCCATCCTGTATGGCGAGTGTATGCCTGCTTGATGCTGGTTGTGAAAAAAGAATAACCAAAAATAGTCAATTTTCTTGTTTGGTCACTCATGTTGCTCAATAGGTCCACATATTAAAATAATTATTTTTACATGAAAAGCAATTTTATTTGTAGTTGTTTTATTTTGTAAAAAATGTTTATTTTTTATATAAAGAAATATGAGTTTTATCCATTTTTCATTTTAGTGTTTTCACATTAGCCTAGATAGGAAGTTTTTTAATTCTGGTTATCAACACACACAAGGAAATTATGGAGCATCGATATAAAGGAGTCCTTTGAAGCGGACTTTCAATAAAGGTAAAAAGGGATTTTCCCTCAAGTCCATGTCAAGATGATAGCAAATAGTATTAGACTAGGAAAAAAATCAAAAAAGAGGCCTAGAAATCAAGTTAGGGGGAGTGGAATGTTAGAAGCAGTCAATATAGCCAGATATCCTAATTAATCCGTCCTGGACACCCTAAGCCCTGTTGACACTTGATTTTTCACCTGGTATACAAATGGCGGCCATTTTTCAAAATGGCCGCCAAATTTATCTAAAATGTGAATATAATTGGAACTAAATAAGCTACAGATATGATGTTGGTGTCTAAAATCATAATTTCTATACAGGAAACAAACCAGACATATAAAAACTACTGTCACTCATGCCAGAATGAAACATAATTAAAAAATAGGTGTTTATTTGTTTTAAAATATCCGCAAAATATACTTAAAATGTGTATAAAATGTGTATAAAATAAGAGTAAGTATATAAACTCAACAAAAAGTAATCGTGTTTGATATCGTTGGAAAGCTCTTCCGATGCTGAATAATATATTTCAGTTTATATATCAGAAACGGTGTAGTGTTTCATGTATTGTCCCATAAAGTCCAATTATGGCATATCATATTAAAATAAACAGGACCCATTTGCGTAACTCGTGAGCCCTCGGATGGCGCAGGGGTGGGGGTGCACTCCTACTACTACCTAACACATTACTACCAAGCCTTAAGTAACGCATGTGCTTTCTGGGCAAAGTCCGAGTCCAAATGGGCCCTGGAGAGGGTTGGATACTTTTACTTACAGTAATACTGATACTCAGCACTCTCCTACAACGCCTTAACAATACGTAACGTTTTCTATAATTTCCGAAAAAACCAAATAGACCAAAATCCCACAAACACAATATTTGGCAGATTTATTAGAAGGGGTTCTTTAAACTATGCCACTGGATGCCCCACTATGGAGGTTTGACCAGTTATGTAATGCCTGTGTGCTTTCTAGGGAAAAGCTTACTTCCTTCATGTCCAAATGAGTCCCTGAAAGGCGATGGGCCCCTACTTACTACTACCGAGCAATCTAATAATACAACCACTTTTGACAAAATATTTTCTTTTAATTTAAAAAAAAAATGTATGAGCCCCGGACGGCTGCATAACTACCCACCTTAAAGTCCGCCTCCGACTTTAAACATGTCAGTGAATAAAGAATAAAATACATAGTTATCCATCATAGTAGGCCTATTATTAAATATTATACACAGCATGTTGAAATCGATTAAAATAATGTATACATTAAAGGCCTACTAATAATTCAGATATTCGGATGATAAACGCCTGCAACATCATCAATTGGACCTTAAAGCACGATCGGGTCATTTTATTCAGATTGGCCTTATCATGTTTCAGAGCAACATATTTTTTGGTATTAAAGTAACACTTTATTAAAAACAATCAATGAATTTTGTTACTCAAACGTCTTTATATTGATATTTTCAAGCCTATTAAATGACCTGAAGAAAAAGTGATCCAGAAGTTGTAGGCTTGCTGTACAATATATTATGGCGAAAGTAAATTTTTGTCCGTCTCTGAATTTTAATAGTGTTACTGTAATAGAGCCTATTATTAAATATTGGAATGGTACCTTATAGATTTATAACCAGGTAGCAGAGCAGCTTAGCTCAGTTGGCTAAACTGGTGGTAGCCTCTGTGCGCGCTAAAACGTGAGGATCTCTAGGTCTCCGATTCAAATAAAATCAAATCATTCTTTATTCATCACTCAAAATGGGTTGAATTTTATAAAAGTAAAGGGTCCAAGCAGAAAAATCTAAACAATCAACATTTAAAACATTTTTCAACAAATAGATACAAATCACAATAACAGCAAAATGAAACAGGTTTAAAGGGCAAAAAGGCAACCAATATTAAATTATTATTATTAATTATTATTACTATTATTATTATTATAATTATTATTATTATTATTATTATTATTATTATTATTATTATTATTGTAATTATAATTATTGTAGTGAGATTATTCTATCGTTCCTGTTATAGCTACTCATTTTTAAGGTTTAATTTCAGCACTAGAGATATTCAGAATACCGAGAGCATCTAAGCCCAAAATTTTTCGGGGCCCTTGGACGGGCCCTCGACTCACGTCAATTGAGTTACTTCCTATTAAATCTCAAGCCTCTAGCTATCTCCAACTTGGCATGTATTCTATATTCCAACACTATTGAGTAGTTTGATTCTTTCTTCCATAGATCGATGAACTGATAGGCCTGAAAAATACACTATCGTACATAATTATTACAACGTCGAGCCAAAACAGTGTTTCTAATGTATTTAATTGAATGCTAGTTGGGCTAAGCCTATATATATAATAGGCCTACGCATACTTTATAAAACATAAATTAACCTAATTTTCTGATAAACAAATTAAATAACATTATTTAAATGAAATAGGCGTATTTGCTACCAACCGTAACACACAATTTGAAATAAGGCGTATGATGACATAATTAATGTCGAAATATTGAATCCCAACACGATGGCGTGTATTTCAATACTTGGAGTATGTATTATACTTTCTCA
>NW_022685291.1:2741573-2746049 GCF_011630105.1 Anneissia japonica
ATACTCCTGGGTGGAGAGAAGCAATGCAGATAAAGTGCCTTGCTCAAGGACACAAGCGAAATGCACAGCGAGGGATTGAAACCCCGACTTCGAGGTTGGGAAACCAAACCTTTCACGTCAAACCGCTTAAAAATGCGTGTTACATCCAAAATCACTTTGAAGCGGGACCGTCCCGCACGATGCGCGAGAAACGGTTGGTAATGCGTGTTGTAAGCAAGGACCCAATAGTATTTTGTTACGTTTCTTCACAGAGGGGGGTTCGTCCGAACCCCTTGAACCACCCCCCCCACCCTGGATCCGCTGCTGCTGTCCATTGACACCAATCATGACAATGTTTTATGTGTTGCGTCAGCCATCTTGAAATTCAAAATGGCGGCCGATGACTTTGGGAAAAAAATGGCACCTACTTTTTTGAATTCAGCGCAGTAAAAATGATAAAATTAGTCAATAAAATCTATTTTTGCTCAAAAATCTATCTGGATTACATAGAAAACTAGCTTATATACTCGTTCTTATTTTATGTACATTTTAAGTAAGCATATTTTGCGATTTTTTTAAAACAAATAAACACCTATTTTTAATTATGTTCCATTCTGGCTTGAGTGAC
Source organism: Anneissia japonica (assembly GCF_011630105.1). Lineage (NCBI taxonomy): Eukaryota > Metazoa > Echinodermata > Crinoidea > Comatulida > Comatulidae > Anneissia > Anneissia japonica. The sequence continues at coordinate 2,742,181 of NW_022685291.1, forward strand.
AGTAGTTTTTATATGTCTAGTTTGTTGCCTGTCTAGAAATTATGAGTTTAAACACCAAAATCATATCTGTAGCTTATTTAGTTTCAATTTTATGCACATTTTAGATAAATTTGGCGGCCATTTTGAAAAATGGCCGCCATTTGTATACAAGGAGTAAAATCAAGTGTCAACAAGGCTTTGGGTGACCAGAAGGGATTCATTAGGATATCTGGCTATGTGGATTGCTTCTAACATTCCACTCCCCCTAACCTTTTTCAGATTTTTTATCTAGTCTAAGTTCAAGCGAATAAAAGATTCACTTGTGCGAACAACAGCCTGTGCGAGTTATGTACGAATAACTTTACAATTTCCTTTTTTGAGCTAACAATTTGCATTTGGACGAGGCTCAGGCTTTGCCTGGGAGTCAGGCACTGGCGTATCTAGTGGTGCGTGGGGGGGGGCCTCCAAAAATTACTCGCCCCACCCCCCAAAAAAAAAACAATTGCAAGTAGTTAAAAATCACCTAAAATCACTTTATTTTGCGAGTTAGCCTCCCTCAACTGATCATCGACCCCCCTACTTCAACTTCGCGCTCCCAATCAGCACCCCCATTTCAAGACTTCTAGATACGCCACTAGAGCCAGGGGAAAAGCCCCGGTGGGATCCGGGGGAGAAGCCTATAGCCTTACGCATCATAAAAAAAGTTGTATTTAATTGATTTATATTAAGGTTAACAATTTACAATTAAACATACCTATGTTCATAAAAATAATGTTTAGTCATTGTTATTCTTTCCACATGCTAAGTTTATAAAAAAAAGTGGGTTTTTAACTATATAGACGAATGGTTGAATAGTGGAGAAAATTGGTATGATGTCTATTACTGTGCTGTTGATAGTCTTGTTACAGGGGCTGGGGGATCCAGAATTTTTCAAACAGCAGGGTGGGGTCACAACAGTTTCAGAATAGATAAGTGAGTAGCACATAACAGTAATATGCATTGACATTTTTAAAATTTAGTGGCAAGACAAGGGGGGCACGTGCCTCTCCTACACTGGATACGCCCCGAGGTGTGTCGCACTGTACTACACCGATAGTTTGTGCACCTTCTGATACCATATACGTAAAAATAATTTAAATTTCTATGGTGAATATAAATTACAATTACAGTTACTCCCATATACAAATATAGGCCTAAATCGTAAATCTACAAATACTGATACAACACTATACAGTATAATTCAACTGGAGACAAAAACCATGAATTCTATGTGGGAAATTCTATAGTTTTAAAATATAGGGCCTAAGTGCTTCTAGTGGCCATCTTTTAGTCGGATTTGCCAAGACTGTAATTCAAACATGGAATAATTATCAAAAAGTATTAAAAACATTCCAGAACTTTAGTGCACAGAGCATTTTTCGCATTTAAAACAAACAAAATACAAAAATAGGGCAACAATAAATTTGCCCTTGTTGTAGTTTGCACTAAATGCATCCACTTGAACTGGCATCCACTCGAACTGGCATCCGCTCGAACTGACATCCGCTCGAAATTGACTGGCATCCATTGAGTGCTAGCAGGGAACCTTCATGTTTTGGTGTACAGTAGGCCTAGTAATATTGTACTTTGTCAAGTGTGTTTATGCAACATATGACGAAAGTAAAATGACAAGAAAAAAATTTGAAGCTGATGATAATATCACTTTTATTTGAAAAGTTATCACAATGATTTAATAATATATTTAATGATTAAACTACATGCAGTACTATAGTAGGAAAGTAAATTAAGTTTAATAAAAACAAAATTAGCCGACGCTAATTTCGATCGAGTGAACAATGTAGGTTTATTAAAGTATGAATGCGCATGCATTATTTATTTCACGTAGACATATCGTTTACTGATTTGTTTACGGTCACGTAAATATATCCACTTCCTTTATTATATCACAGGAAATCGTCGCCGTTCCCATCAGAAACATCAGTCAGAGGCCCCGTCCGCCGAATTACCCGTCCGCCAGGCCACCATCAATTCCCAGCCACCAGGAATACCGCAATTAGATGACGGGAGTACAATAGGCTAGGGCAAGTGGTTTCGGTCGGGTTAATTTAGGCCTAGGCCCCTAGGGCCCTCCGCCTCCCGCGTTCCTAGACATAGGCTAGGCCTAGCTTAGGTAGGCCTAGTAGTAGGCCCTAGTAGTATAACTAGCCTACAAAAGATCTTATCTCAACAAAATTCAATTCTTACCGTAGGCCTAGGTCCTTTATATACTGGAGACATCATATCTTTATGTTGCGTCGTATAAAAAGTTATATTTTACAAATAAAATCAAGTTTTATAAGCAGTTTCCTGGTTTCAATCGCCGATTGTTTAACTCCAGTAGTGACGACACGAGGCTGGTATTACGATACGCCATTGGCGTCACTACTAAACTTATTAACTAATTGATACGCTCATAATATATTACAATGATTGATGATACATTATAACTTCTAAAATACTACTATATAATCTCAAGCAAACAATTCTCCGATAAACAAAAAGAAACTCCCTAAATATTTGTGAATTTAAAAACAAATGAAGTGGCCTTCCATATAAGGTAAAGTAAAGTAAAGTAAACTACGCCCTCAAATCAGATCATCGCACTTTTGTTGAAGTACTGTAAATTTTATTTTATTTACGATCTGAAAAGATAATGACACCCTCTAGGCTGTTGCAAACGACCCAGATTTTTTTTTTTGGGGTGTGTGTGTTTCTATACAATATTTGTATTATTTTTTTAACCATTCTGATAAACGAGTAGATAATATCAATATACAATCGATAATGAACAATGTCGAATTGGTATAACTACAGTTTTAATTGCGTGTAAATTTTAGCAAAACTTACCTGGATCAATGGCATTTTTTTTTTATAGGTACAGTAGTTTTCTTGCTTCAGTGGCGGATCAAGGGGTGAATAGGGTGTCTAGCCACCCCACTTCGGTGACCGTGAAAAAAAAAATGGTCACTCGTCTTGTGTGTGTGTTTCTCTTCTCATGTATACATGTTACGTGAAGTAGGCTACTCTCGTAAAGCATTCACTTTCTAAGTTTATAATATAATAACTTCTTTTCAGATGTCATCCAAGAGCGTCAAGCCTCAATTGGAAGGAGCAGTCCTCCCATGACCCATGAACAATGGGGGACAGTGGAACACGTCCCCGAATATTTTAAGGGGTGGGAGGTTGGTCTCCTCACTTTTCGTCCGCAATGTAATAATTTCGTAAGTCAAAAAGATGCCTGAAAATTGTTGAAACGAACTGCATAAATAACCCAGGTTTTAACGAAATGGTGATGCACAACATGGTGGGTGTGGACTCACGAAATTTCACCCTCACCTTTCGAAACAGATCTGTGCCCTTGCCAAAACCCCCCGCCCCCAAACTTGGTGCTTCGCGAATTGCATTATTCACCCCCATTGCTAAATCTGCTACTGTGCTTATAATATTGTATTTGTAGTATTGTGTTGATTGCCTTCTTGTTTATTGTATGTTTATTTTCATCATGAGTGGATTTCCCGCACGATTAAAAATCCTAACGGTACAGGGTTTGCTCTGCACGAGTTCACGATTTGAACAGGTCATTTTGTTCTTGGAAGAAGCCTTTTTATGGAGAAAGTGTACCTTTTTATCAAAGTTTGGCTAGTTCAAAATTAACTCTGGCTATATAAAATTGATTAGAAGATTGGAAATGTTATTCTTGTTAATGAATATGAATAGATAAGGATTACTACTATGTCCATTTTTTATTGATCTAATCTATGTAAATTTACTTTAATGTAATTAAAATCATCAAAGGTACATATATACAGTGTTTAATAAGGACATGATGGAACTATATAATATATATATAT
>NW_022685291.1:2746073-2751140 GCF_011630105.1 Anneissia japonica
ATATATATATATATATATATATATATACTGTGTATATATATATTTATTTATATTTACATTATGCCTAAGTATGTATTAAGTAAAATAAATAAAATTTTACGAAAATATGGAAGAATTATAGGAAGAAGTATAGGAAAGGAATTTGAAGCGGCTGAAATTTAATATAAACTGCAAAAAAAAATAAAATAAAATAAATTATCATTTTGTCATTGTTGCATCACATTTTTGTAAAAATTTGTTGGCACTAATCATCAGGTCAAGGTGCTGGCAGCCTACATGTTTCATATATTCAACATCGAATTCCATCGTTTACAGGAACGTTGTTACCAACTTGTCTTTATGTAATGTATACTGTACATTATGCAGTAATCCAGAACAATAAAACAATAAAACACTAATTCAACACTAGAATTTTAATACAGGACAAAGCAGACATTAAGACAATGAATATAATTGGCTAATATGCCCATTGATGGTACAACATCACGTAATGCCACAATGTGATTCGTTAGGACATCCATGAGTGGTATGACATCATATATTGTCACAATGTGATTTGCTAGGACATCCATGAATGGGTGTGACATCATACAATGTCACAATGTGATTTGCTAGGACATCCATGAATGAATGATATGACATAATACAAAGCCATAATTTGATTCGCTAGGACATCCATGAATGGTACGACATTGTCACAAGATCACTGAATATGTTATCACATTGTACTAAGCCACATTGTCTAAAACACTGTTACACAGTGCATTTATCTATCTCATGCTGGCAGCCTATACATGCTATTTTATCCCTCAAGTATAATCCTGAATTCATCTGTAGCAACACAATGTTTATATTTTGCAACATCAGTAGGAAAAACATATGAAGCTTTAGTGACTGACTCTGTATCTCTTCTGTACTGAACAACTGTCCTGCATAACTAACTATAGTGTTTTTAATACAATAGTAGAAAATTTGTGCCGGATCTCAATGACAACTACACCCATTTTATGTGTGTGGTAAGTTATACTAATACAAAAGAAATGACACATTATAAGAGATAATTTTGGCTGGGTGGATTTTTTGTTTACAAATAACATTAGTTGCTTTATTTTTAACATTAATAAGTCTCTACACGAACATCTCAAATACAAGACTAGTATAAATGACCTTTGACCATGATCAATGTAAAGCATTGGCCAATAATAGCTTTTGGTTTTGTTGTCTGCTTAGCCAATTGTAGAACTACAATATGAAGGCCGTATATATGTATTGTGAATACATGTTATTATTAGTACACCAGACAATATTTTCAGACTGACACCAGGTCAATAGTTAACCTAAACATGTCAATAGTTAACCCAAACAGGTCAATAATTAATCTAACCTGGTCAATAATTAATCTAACCTGGTCAACAGTTAACATCAGTGACTTAAAATTAACTACAAAACCATCATTTGTTCAGTCAAGTATTACAAGGACATTTTTCGAGAATTTTGTTTCTCATGTCACATATAGAAAAAAATATTGACATTAATGCCAAAATAAATACAAAGGATGGACTGGGTATGTACTGCTCATTAGCATATTAAACAAAGCACACAAGTATGACATCATCTATACACTTCTTTACCTTGCAACACCATAAGCAGCACAAATTTGGACTAAACTATTATTCTCCAATTAGTTGTTTTCATTCTCTTAAGGGAAACTTCTTTCAGGGGCTTAAAACAAACATGATTTTGAAGCCATTTCAGTTTTCGTGATGATTTTTTACATTCTCAAGAATGGTTCTATTTCTCATTTACATTTCGTTTGACCAAAGGTGGGCACTTCCTTAAGGATGCAGAACGATGTTTAACGGAAAGTGTAGCGTACATATGGCACCTCGACGTCTTCTCCGTCCTTGTCATTGCAACAAAGTTCCAAGACTAGATGTCGTACATGTTTCGGGATTTTCTTTTTTGATACTTTCGCCACGACTTCTGATATTCTAAAAGTATTGAGACAAAACCAATTATTATTGCTATGGCGATGAGGACAAATAGCTCTTATAGTTTTTATTTTTCTATACAACTATTTTTTGCATGCAATTAGTGCAGCCTTTATGGTCATGGTCCTCTAGTCAGGGTTCAAACTGGACAGAATAAAAATGGCACAATCGCCATGATGGTCGAAGGAGTCTTCTCGGATAAGAATTATAAACCATAGAACTATAAAGAACCCAGTACATCCTTCGAGACGAGTAGGGGGTACCCCAGTGTACTGGAACAGACAGCCCCCATGGTGGACGACAAGAGTTGCTGGGTAGTACAGACACAAAGGGACCCTTAGGGGCGAAGAAAGTCATTGATCGAGTTCTGGATGGATATGGCACTATATAAAACTACAATTATTAATTATTAAATTATTACCTAATGATAAAACTTAAAATATTGAATATAATAATGATTTTGAATAATTAATTAGAAATAGCCTGAACTAAGAATATTGATATCAGGTCTATACTCACTTCATAGCAAGACGCTCCTTCTGTTTAGCCGGAGACATAAAAAAGGAGTAGATCATACAGACTCCTTGTGATAACATAGTAATTTCAAGTTTCTCTTCATTTTGAAAGTAATCTAGGAGGTCCTTTAAGGTCATCTCGCTCCCTCCTGCCTTTCTGCCATCAATCTCAAAACGGTCCCAGAGTGTAAAGGGTTTGTCATAATACTGGTGTTGGAAATAAAAAAGTTGAAAAAAATCAATAATATTTTATGCCGAAAAATAAGTTTTCTTACATGATATTAAAAAAAATTTCCAAAATTAGACAATTAAAAAAATTTAATTCAGTTTCTTGTTTTGGTGCTGAAATTGGTTCTGAGAATGCAAAGAATGGGAGGGCTAGGTTGGCAAAGCCATTTTTGTAGCTCTCCAGCTTCTTGTTACCATTAGCCATCTTGTAGAGCTCAAGGCACACCAGGCCTACAACCATCGCAGTAGTCGTTGCAATAGCAGGAATAATCTTGCCTGCAATTAGCTTGCTCTGTTGTAAAGGAAGAGATCATTTTTAGGGATAGTTGTAAAAAAAAAAAATAATCAGTTGTAGCACAACTGCTCAGTAGTAATTTATTTTGAAAATTATTTTTAATTATTTCTAATTATTTTCAATGTATTATTTTATTTCGTCATTTTATATAGTCATATTTCATTGTAATAATCTTTTTCATATCAATATTATTATAGTAAAAGTAGTAGTAGTATTAGCAGTAGTATTTTTTATGCAGACTTGTGTTTACCTTATGTCTATCTGCTGGTGGAATTTCATAATTCTCTGCTCTTAGATTTGAAGAGGCCACGATGAAATCCATGTGGAAGTTAGTATCATCATCCTAGAGGGAAAAAAAAAAACATGAACTTATTAAAAAGTACGTAACATCTTATGCAGCGACTTTGGGATATCTAGCAAAGTTGACTGTATATTTCTCTCAATGTTTATAAGGTTTATTAGAGGTTAAAAGGTGACTTTTGTAATCATCAATGTGGCTTGTGACCAGGTCTCTCGATGAGGCTGTGAGGTTAAGAGATGATTTTTGTAATCAACAAGGCTTTGTAATGAAGTCTTTTTACGAGGCTTGGAGGTTGGGCAGATGAATTTTGTAATCATCAATGCTTTGTAACAAAGTCTCAAAAGGTTTGGGAGTTGAATCTTTGAGGCTTTCAAACCAAGTCTATCTATGAGGCTGACAGGTTAAGAGTTGATCGTGACTACCATCAAGGGTTTGAAATCAAGTATCTTTATGAGACTTGGAGAAGTAAAGCTGATCATGTATGATTATTTAGACTTTCTACTTAGCTCTCTCAGAAGTGAAGTGCGAATTATTTATGACTATTGAGCTCTATAATCTATAAGAGTTAGAAAGTGGAAATCTGTGCATTTATAACCACCACGACTTCATAATATTAAATTCGCTATATGCGGCATCCAGAGTAACAATGAAGATGTGTTGATGAATACCTGTTAGTAGGAACAGGTAAACCTAATGTTCCTTCAGTCACATTTGTAATGTTGCAATATATAAAAGCACAGCTAACCTTTTCAAAGTCTAGTGGTTTGACTTTGAAGTTCTGAAAGGAACTAGGTTGTGGTAAATTTTTCATGACTGACTCTAGCGTATCTTCTTCTACGGAGGCTTGGGCAGACATCTGAGCTTCAGCGTCAGTTACATCAATTTTAACACCTGAGGTAACGGAATGATTAGATACAAGTTATAGTATATAATATTAACAGAAAACACATGGATGCCAATTTACAACCAAACACTCCAAAATATAATCACAATTGTTGTCAAAGTACAATATTTGATATCCTAATATTAAAAGATAATATATTTAAATAAATATGGCATGCTTGAATTTTGTTTGATGTCAATAACTTTAGAATGTTCTATTAGGGCAAGAGAGGTGATCTTTCATTACACAGGACTAGCCAATATAGAATTTACTTGGACACAGACAGTTGTCCATGTGGTTGCAGACAAAATTATACAACAGTTTATTAAGATATTTATGAAGATTTGGTAACACATCCACAAATAAATGTACAAAAAAAAAAGACAAATCCAGAATTGAGACCAGGATAATCCAAAAAGATGACTTAATCCGTAATTGACATTGGCATCTCCTTATTTGTTCATTTTGATTCTTCTTTTCTATTGAGCACTTTACAACAATCTCTGAAGGCTTCTATAGTACAAAACAAATTGTGGTTACCAGACTTAGGAGTGAATGCAGGAATGGTTATGGTTTCCATAATACTCCGGATGAATGCTCGGTCCCTGCTTCCTTTAATTCCATATACTTCTGCCTTGAGGTTGGCAGCAGCACATACATAATCCATGTGCATTTCCTACAGGATCAATAATGAAATTAGGTTCCACATCAGTGATGTATGTTACAGTTTTCAAATGGGAGTTGGGACTAATATCAAATTGGAAGGGGGGGAACTAAATGGGAGGAGAAACTAATTTAGGGGAGGGGAAACTGAGCTTGGTCTCAAAATAAGGTGATATGAGATTATTAGTAAC
>NW_022685291.1:2751285-2759085 GCF_011630105.1 Anneissia japonica
CAGGCCTGGCCCACCGTACACAATCCTCAAATTCTTTTGGACACTCGTCGACTAAGGCTTTCTTCACACTATCTAATGTATCTATCTGCAAAGATGAGGGGAAAAAAACCCATTTAATTATGCTATAAAGAGTGTTATGTGACAAGCAAACTGTGTTAAAAAGTTCAATTTACCAAACCTCCCGAATACTTTTTCCAACTTTGAACCCAAGCACTCTTGAAAGTGTTATGAGACAGGTTATGGATTAAGTTTCAAAGTGAATTTTGTTTGATGCAAAGCATCACAATGTTGGATAATAATAAAATGTTATATTTACTTAACAGCATTTAACAAACATTTTAATTATCTCATCATTTCAACTGGTTGTTACAGCCAGGCACATTCTGTGTCAAAGGTCATCAGGGCATGTACACTATTCACTACCCATAAACTTTGAAAATTAGGAAGACTTTTGTCAATTTGAGTATTCAGTGCTTAGAGGTTTCACAACATTTAGCGCTTTATAAATCCAACATACTATTATTACTATTATTGGTTCTTTCGCGATATAATACTAAATTATTATCCTTCACACAAAATGATTTTAGATCATGCTTTCTGTTGTACATTCTCAAATTATAAGAATACAGAAAAAATCTTATTTGTATGTCTAATTTGAAAACTTAGCTTACTGGTTGCATTCCTGGTAGCTTTAATGTCCTCTCTATAAATTTGGAATCTCTGCAAAAGCAATGTTACAATGTATTATTTATTGTGATGTGTAATTAAAAAAGAGATTGAAAACCACATAAGTATCTGATCCAGGACATGCTAGTGATATGAACTTTCTTGGTGGTTACCAAGATTACCTATTACAAAATGGATACCTGAATATATACAAGATACAAGTCAACTTTATTGTCAAAATAATACATTCTGAGATATTTGTTGTACATGACATAGAATACATATAGAGTGTTAAATAAAGATTTCTTAGAAAATAAAAATTTGAGTCCTGTGCAGTTATCTTCTGAAATTTTGATTAAATAGATTACAAGCGATGTACAATGCTGAATTTTTAAAACGGTTTGTGGATATTTTGTTTTGTTTATGTCTAACCCTTCCTGATCTATTTATGATAATGTCTGAAAATAATGGATGGGATGAATCTTGCATAATTGATTTAAATTTCTTAAGTAAAAAATCATTAAAAATATCTTCCAAGGACTTAACGTCGGCTCCAATCACTCTTCCAGCCTTATTTACAAAATTACTAATGTAATGTAATTTACTAATTACAAAACATTATAATATACAATAAAGATACAGTAACTCAGTGCAGTAAAACTCCACTGTAAAAAAATTTCACCACTTTAAGATTATCATCGGCATCTGTATTTTCAAAATTCTCTTCTAAACCATTCTAATTATTCCAATTTAAAAAATGTTTTAATAGACTGTTTAATCTGCATTTGATTGTAATTTTTTTAATGGCTAATAGACTTTTTATATATGTAACTTTGTAATGTTATACCAAGTAAACCAAACTAATTAAAAATAAATTTACTTACGTAATATACATAAGAGCATTATCATATGGATTTTTAAAGAGTCCTTCAAACTCATCCCTTGCCCATTGTAGTGTGTGTTCTATGGCATTTGGAAAGTTCTTTAGAGTACAAATCGGGATAGATTTCTCCGGAGGATCTTGCGATGATGCGTATGACTCTGTCAATGAGGGCAGCACAACTTGAACGTTGCCTTTTGTTCCCAGGGTACCAGACTCCAATAGAGATTTTCGGTAAAATACACATCGCCTATCCATATACATTCCTGAGTGGAAGGAAATTGTTATAAATTTTATCATTGAGGACAATTTTATATCAATAAATAATAAGCCTTCATGTAGTTTCAACAGCACATGCATAATATGTCAAAGTTCATTTTGTTAAGATATTACAGCTTCCCTGTACTATAGTATACAATACTGCCTCATTCTTATACTAATTACTCTGTTTAACACTTAGCCACAGTACATTGGTTTTGGGATGGCAAACCTCATTAATAAAACTATTTTTAAGAATTTATTTTATTTATTTTTATTTTAATAAACTATAAAATACACACGATGTATGACTTGCTTAGTCATAAAGAGTTGAAACTATTAGATAGCGTATTAGCAAACATTAAATATCAAACTTTAATGTATGAATAATAATGAATAACAAACAGTAAAACATTTCTTTTTGAGTTGAAGCATAATTAATTATAGCACAAACATTGATGATGTATAATTTAAAATCTTCGGTATAAAAAAATTTTTAGATTATATTTTTCAATCGTAAAGTAACAACACTTTTTATGCCTAAATCTTACTTGCATCAACATTGTCCAATGCGTTTGCAACACCATCTAGACTCTCAAAGAAATCGTCATTATAAACACTCTCTGTCTCAGGGCCAACTCGGTTCTGGTGGGGGACAATGTTGAAGGAGGGATTCATCTTTTTAGCTGCACTGGCTGCACAGTCTGATTTGGGTTTCTAAAGGAGTTGAATAAATAAATATTTTTATTTTCATTTTATATTTTGCGCACATTTCTTTTAAGTTCAGTACTGAACTATTTGGCACTACTAGTATTTTTCTTTATGAGGCTTCACCCCCTTGAATCCGCCTACAACCTATTTAGACATAAAGTACAGTACACCACTGACCACTGATCACGTTAATGGATCAAATAGATACATTTCAAAAGCTAAGTGTAGTGAACAAAATATCACCTGTTGCAGTAAACACATCTGCGAGTTTGGATTATTGTTCCAACACTGGTAATAAATATATATTCTGATGTAGTATTTTGTTTACGGGAACCAGACAGAACTTGGATATAATGTGAACATTGAGGGGGCTATTCCAATGATTAACCTATGAACCCAGTAGTAGCACATCATCTTAATTCCTTTACCCTCTTAAAGACCTGTCACGGCTATCAATTTTATCTGACAAAAACATGTGACATGCTTGAATATGGTCATGATGACATCACAGCATGTCCATATATAGGCACATCATGACTATATATGGGCATATCATGACTATATATTATATATAGGCACATCATGACTATATATAGGCACATCATGACTATATATAGGCACATCATGACTATATAGAGGCACATCATGACTATATATGGGCACATCATGACTATATATAGGCACATCATGACTATATATAGGCACATCATGACTATATATAGGCACATCATGACTATATATAGGCATATCATAACTATATATAGGCACATCATGACTATATATGGGCATATAACAGTTTTTAGAAATGAGTTATCATTGTCCATACTTACAGTTACATCATGTGGACGAAATAAGAATTGTCTATTAAGATTTGATTTCTCGATGATATCCATGTCTGTGACGGTGACTTTACCTTCGGGACTGCATCCCACGCCAACCAACGCGAAGCTTTTCAACAACTCACAACCAATAGCACCAGCGCCTACCTACAATTACGCAAATCAGAAAAAAATTATTAGTTGATAATTCGTTTTCAGAAGATAAGAATGATCTAAATCATGTTCAAAACTCAGGAAAAAATTACTCTTTAAAAATAAATGCAGGAGTGAACTAATGGGGAGTTTTTCGATTGCACTGCGACGTAAGGACATAGAACGTAATGACGTCACCAAAAGTCATCTGCGCATGCGAGAACGTTAAGGTCACGTCGTTGAGTAGATTCTGGAACGCAATTTGACCAAATCTACGTACGCAGAGAACGTAGGACGCCAGGTAGGACGTTCACGCATGAGTCATTCCCTTCTAGCTCCCTATTAGCATAGATAATAGATAAGCACTTCATATTGCTAAAGGCCTGTCTAAACAATCAAATTTGGTATGATCAAATCATGTAACATGCCTAAATATGGTAATGATGACATCACACCATGACCATATATAGGCACATCATGACTATATACAGTATGGACGTTTCTTTTTTTATCATGTCAAATAAAATTTTACAGTCTGTACCTTGCAAATAAAAAGATAGTTTTCTATGTTTTATGTCCTGCGAAAGAGACTCAAACCCCTGATCTTTTGATTGTAGGCCCAAACCCTTACCACTTTGCCATATTTATCTACAGCCACCAAGGACTAACATTACAATAACAATGAAGTTACATAATGTTATATAGGAAAGGGAGTAACACCTCTACAAGGGCAATATAAGCAAAAATACAAAGGAACAATATAATACAATAATCTTCCATAATATTTATGGAAGAATGAGTGCATGGACAATGCATTCCAGTGAATTTGTTCAAAATCCCAAAGGAACTGATGTCCATATTCCTTATAAAATACAAAAACTTGATTGTCACAACTTACAATGAAGTATTTTAAGCTTTCAAGTTTCTTCTGGAAACCATCACCAAATACCGCAATCTGCCCGTCATATCGACTGCCTTTCTGTTTGGGAAAATAAGAAATCATAATGTTATTATATCTAATACTATGGATAAAACTACATTGATTCTATAGAAAACCAAAGTGTGACGTAACAGAGCCTGGCTGTGTCCAACAAAAAATTTAGACATATGCTGTCAAATATAAGCATGTGCGTAACACAAACTACCATTGAATGGAAGCGTCGTTACTTCAGTACTTTATAGGGTTTGAACCAAGAATAATTTGCTTACAGGCTGGCACTCTTCCTCTGTTAGGTTGTCGGTACCATTTTCTTGATAACACTCGAGAGCATCGAAGTACATCCATTGTTTGATTGGGTTAAATTTACCACTACATGCCTGCAAACAAAAATAATTTCAACATTAAATTAAATACTACTGATATAAATCGAAATAACATTATTGGACTGGATAGAGAAGAGGTGTGATACACCCCTTCAGTTGGTGAACTGGCAGTACAAAAGCAGACAATCTGCAACTGTTCTCCAAACAGTGTACTACATTCTCTAATGTTCACATGGGTCATATTACACACAGGAATAAAAGCCCCAGTCTTGTTTGAAAGATGCTGCACCATATAATTCGATATTTAATTTTCAGCCCTCCAGCCAAAACAAAATGAGAGCAGCTATGAATAAAAGATCACCATTAAATTAACGTTACCATCACAATAAATTCAACATTAACATAATACTAATACCAAAATTATGGTGAGATTACAATAATATTTTATACCCCCACACTTTACGACAGAATATATTTACATTATTTAGACATTACAAAAGTTTAATTATGATGTCATTACTATTGTAGTAAGTTGGTACCTTAAGAACTTCCTGAGCTGCGACACCTCCAATGAAGGCCTGCATTGGACATATATCCCCCGTAGCATTGTAAGCTAGATTCATTAGTAGGTCCTCATCTAATGACTCTTGCTTAGCTCCATCAAGCGCCTTACTGTTTATCTCCTTTGCCATGGCGACCATTTCTGCTGCATCAGCCTAAGAAAAGGAAAAGTCCTTAATTATTCATTTACATTACATGTACAAATATTGTTTCTTATTACCTAAAGTTTAAATACAAATTCAGATATCATTTGTTATCACAAGCCAAGCCATATGAAATGCACTTTACAAACTTTGAATTAAGGCAAATTATCCCACTGTATAATAAAAATAAGATACATCTTATCTTACTGAGGAAAATGCGCAACAAAACCAATACACACAACAATGTTAAAAAGATGTAGAAAATGCAGAAATCTTTTGTTCATTACATCTTTTCAGAGATAGTTTGTATATTATACTGTACATGTTTTTAATAGTCTTTTGTGTGTATATTATTTGTTCACAGAGTAATGTTAACGTTTAAGGGTAATTTGTTTTCATTCGCAAACGTTTCTCTTGATGAGCAATACTTACTCTTATGTAAAAATCAATGTAAAAGTCAGTCTGTAATGGGATCTCAGACAGTATCAGTACTATTTTACATTATTCTGAAAATTATAATGGTGACCTCGAGAGGATTTCTACCTCCTTTTTGATGTCATATGAGTTATTTTACTGGTACTTTTAAGATTCCATTTCATGAATTGTTGTTCTGGATTGATGGACATTTTTTTATTCAATATTTGTTTGCATTTCTTCTGTATTTTTTATGTTTTTGAATAAAATTGATTGATTTGAATAAAATTTATAAGTGCAACTAATCCTTGTGTTTTATATATCTCATACTATATTATTTATGTACTATGTACACCTAATTTCACGTTCACCTAATTTTATAGTCATGACAAAGTTCATTTTATCGTAGAAATAAAAAGTATTGTAACTGCATATATTTAACACCAGAGTTGTGTATAGAAATGCAGTATGAAAAAAAAATGAAATATATGAAATAAGACAAAGTATTGCATCTGAGGAAGAATCAAAGCACTACAGATAAATTTATTTAAAGGATTTTTTGTGATACTTGTGATTAACCAGTTTTACTTAATAGCATACATAAACAGGAACTTACATATTCATTATACTTTATGTAAAAATATTAATGAAGCATGGTTTGATTTAGCAAATATGTAATAATGCTGGATAGAAAGATGAAGAACTTACTTTATTTCGTGGCCTGGGGTTTGTAGCCTTCTTCTGGTAGAACTCGTGGAGGGCTTGAAAGCCGATGTGAAGCTGCCCAGGACGGTCAAACTTGGCGAAGTCTGTCATTAAGAACTCGGGCTCGGCAAGAGACTGCCTTAAAGATTTCTGAATTTATAAATGAAAAAGTACCATCTATTAGTTCAAAAAGTATAAGAACAACCGATATCACTACTATTATATAATTATTAAAATTATTCTATTTATTACATATTCTAATGTTGTCTAATTCTTGAGTATATAAGGGTACATTGTTGGAATGAAATTTGTTTCAGTCTCTTGCTCGGACTCGGCAAGAGATTGCCTTAAAGATTTCTGAATTTTTAAATGAAAAAGTACCATATATTAGTTCAAAAAGTATAAGAACAACCGATATCACAACTATTATATAATTAATAAAATTATTCTATTTATTACATATTCTAATGTAGTCTAATTCTTGAGTATATAAGGGTACATTGTAGGAATGAAATTTGTTTACGTTAAATATGGTACATGTTAAATATTCATATACAATTACGATTATATTATATCTAGGTAAGTGGAGAAGACTGCAAATTGTGTATGACTATTATTGTTTCTACTAGGAAAATAATGTGAAATACTGTGACTCCAATGGAAATAAGCTAATTTTTAAACTTTCTTGGAAGTATGATATATTTGGGTTTTTTTTTCTCTTATATTCTACTTTAAATCTGAATGAACTGAATAAATCTACACAATATAATTATGAGTATTCAATAAAGCATAAATGCCCATATATAGTCATTATATACCTATATATGGTCATAATGTGATGTCGTTTATTACAAAATTTGATAATGTGCACAGGGATTAATGCAGGGAAGTGACAGAAGCATTAGATGTATCTGTATGGACTTACAAATGAAACTTTGCTAGGCATTTTGACTTCTGTAACAATACCACCTCTGGTGTAATTCGACAGGTTTGTGGTATCTCCAATACTGAATGAATATGGTCCTAGCACCTTAATCTTGCGTGGCTCGCACTGGTTAAGCTCTACCATACCCTAAGACAATTAAAAAAGTACAATAAGTTGTAGAGTTACAGTAGTAACATATATATCATGCAATTTATATATAGTCTGTCTCTTATACACATCTAGATGTGTATAAGAGACAGCCTGAAAAGGTAGGCCTAGGTCTATTAAAAAAAATTTTTCCCG
>NW_022685291.1:2762545-2769843 GCF_011630105.1 Anneissia japonica
CCCATATATAGTCATGATAGGTTTATATATGGTCATGATGTGATTTCATCATGACCATATTTTGGCATGTCACATGATTTTGTCTGGATAGGGGCTTTAAATACTACTCACTTCTTGTTTTGGTGCTGAAATTGGTTCTGAGAATGCAAAGAATGGGAGGGCTAGGTTGGCAAAGCCATTCTTGTAGCTCTCCAGCTTCTTGTTGCCATTAGCCATCTTGTAGAGCTCAAGGCACACCAGGCCTACAACCATCGCAGTGGTCGTTGCAATAGCAGGAATAATCTTGCCTGCAATTAGCTTGCTCTGTTGTAAAGGAAGAGATCATTTTTAGGGATAGTTGTAAAAAAAAAAAATAATCAGTTGTAGCACAACTGCTCAGTAGTAATTTATTTTGAAAATTATTTTTAATTATTTCTAATTATTTTCAATGTATTATTTTATTTCGTCATTTTATATAGTCATATTTCATTGTAATAATCTTTTTCATATCAATATTATTATAGTAAAAGTAGTAGTAGTATTAGCAGTAGTATTTTTTATGCAGACTTGTGTTTACCTTATGCCTATCTGCTGGTGGAATTTCATAATTCTCTGCTCTTAGATTTGAAGAGGCCACGATGAAATCCATGTGGAAGTTAGTATCATCATCCTAGAGGGGAAAAAAAAAAACATGAACTTATTAAAAAGCATGCAACATCTTATGCAGCGACTTTGGGATATCTAGCAAAGTTGACTGTATATATCTCTCAATGTTTATAAGGTTTATTAGAGGTTAAAGGGTGACTTTTGTAATCATCAATGTGGCTTGTGACCAAGTCTCTCGATGAGGCTGTGAGGTTAAGAGATGATTTTTGTAATCAACAAGGCTTTGTAATGAAGTCTTTTTACGAGGCTTGGAGGTTGGGCAGATGAATTTTGTAATCATCAATGCTTTGTAACAAAGTCTCTGTATGTGGCTAAAAGGTTTGGGAGTTGAATCTTTGAGGTTTTCAAACCAAGTCTATCTATGAGGCAGACAGGTTAAGAGATGATCGTGATTACCATCAAGGCTTTGTAATCAAGTCTTTTAATGAGGCTCAGGGAGCAGATCATTTGTGACCATCAAGGCTTTGAAACCAAGTATCTTAATGAGACTTGGGGAAGTAAAGCTGATCATTTATGATTATTTAGACTTTCTACTTAGCTCTCTCAGAAGTGAAGTGCGAATTATTTATGACCATTCAGCTCTATAATCTATAAGAGTTAGAAAGTGGTAATCTGTGCATTTATAACTACCACGACTTCATAATATTAAAGTCGCTATATGCGGCATCCAGAGTAACAATGAAGATATGTTGATGAATACCTGTTAGTAGGAACAGGTAGACCTATGTTCCTTCAGTCACATTTATAATGTTGCAATATATAAAAGCACAGCTAACCTTTTCAAAGTCTAGTGGTTTGACTTTGAAGTTCTGAAAGGAACTAGGTTGTGGTAAATTTTTCATGACTGACTCTAGCGTATCATCTTCTACGGAGGCTTGGGCAGACATCTGAGCTTCAGCGTCAGTTACATCAATTTTAACACCTGAGGTAACGGAATGATTAGATACAAGTTATAGTACATAATATTAACAGAAAACACATGGATGCCAATTTACAACCAAACACTCCAAAATATAATCACAATTGTTGCCAAAGTACAATATTTGATATCCTAATATTAAAAGATTAAAATATTTAAATAAACACGGCATGCTTGAATTTTTTTTAAATGTCAATAACTTTAGAATGTCCTATTAGGTTAAGAGAGGTCATTTTTCTTTATACAAGACAAGCCAATATAGAATTTACTTAGACACAGACAGTTGTCCATGTGGTTGCAGACAAAATTATACAACAGTTTATTAAGATATTTATGAAGATTTGATAACACATCCACACATAAATGTACAAAAAAAAAAAAAGACAAATCCAGAATTGAGACCAGGATAACCCAAAAAGATGACTTAATCCATAATTGACATTGGCATCTCCTTATTTGTTCATTTTGATTCTTTTTTTCTATTGAGCACTTTACAACAATCTCTGAAGGCTTCTATAGTACAAAACAAATTGTGGTTACCAGACTTAGGAGTGAATGCCGGAATGGTTATGGTTTCCATGATACTCCGGATGAATGCTCGGTCCCTGCTTCCTTTAATTCCATATACTTCTGCCTTGAGGTTGGCAGCAGCACATACATAATCCATGTGCATTTCCTATAGGATCAATAATGAAATTAGGTTCCACATCAGTGATGTATGTTACAGTTTTCAAATGGGAGTTGGGACTAATATCAAATTGGAAGGGGGGGAACTAAATGGGAGGAGAAACTAATTTAGGGGAGGGGAAACTGAGCTTGGTCTCAAAATAAGGTGATATGAGATTATTAGTAACTTCTGGAGTGTTATATTTTTGCTTTGGACATTTTCAATAGAAGGGGGAGTGGTGCCCGCAAGCTTTTTGGGGGTATGCACCCCTAAATATGCCATTGTTCCAGACATAAATACATTCTAGCTCTAAAATTTTTTTTTTACTTTAATGATTGTATTGGATAGACTCCCAACTCTGGCCCTCAAGTGTTACCTTCCCAACATAAAATAAAATTGTCAATTGTCCGGTCGTCGGAGGCATTTAATTTTTTTTTTTTTACACATCACAATTTAATGCATAATTAAATTTAATATTTTTTCTTGCTCCAAACCACTAAGTGTACTACTGTTTTGCTATAATAGTGTAAAGATAACATTTGGTCCTACAGGCATTTGATCAAGATCATTTTCATGGTCGGTCCTCAAGCCAGGAGCAAAGCGAATGTACTTACATTATCAAAATCAAAATTGAGAGGATGTGGACATCTTTTAGGACCAGACCAAAATGGAGCACCAGAAGTTGTGACCTATAAAATGAAAAACAAATGTTTTATTTTCTCTACTTTTTCTGTTAATTATGTATTCAAATTTTCTCCACGATACAAATATGCTAGGCATTAGCGTCTGTTGGAAATTCATTGTGATGTCATGCTAGCTACTTATATTCTGACTCACAGTAAGAAAGTTTAGTACCAACATGTGATACCACTGTTTAAATATCATTTGGTTTGTTATTATTTGAAAGTCAAACCTTGTTCTGAAAGATGACCTACCTGATCTGCGGGGAAGTTGTATAGTAACTGCGCTATTTGGTTGTGGTACTGAGTCTGCCAGTACAGCCTGGCCCATCGTACACAATCCTCAAATTCTTTTGGACACTCGTCGACTAAGGCTTTCTTCACACTATCTAATGTATCTATCTGCAAAGATGAGGGAAAAAAAACCCATTTAATTATGCTATAAAGATTGTTATGTGACAAGCAAACTGTGTTAAAAAGTTCAATTTACCAAACCTCCCGGATACTTTTTCCAACTTTGAACCCCGCACTCTTGAAAGTGTTATGAGACAGGTTATGGATTAAGTTTCAAAGTGAATTTTGTTTGATGCAGAGCATCACAATGTTGGATAATAATAAAATGTTATATTTACTTAACAGCATTTAACAAACATTTTAATTATCTCATCATTTCAACTGGTTGTTACAGCCAGGCACATTCTGTGTCAAAGGTCATCAGGGCATGTACACTATTCACTACCCATAAACTTTGAAAATTAGGAAGACTTTTGTCAATTTGAGTATTCAGTGCTTAGAGGTTTCACAACATTTAGCGCTTTATAAATCCAACATACTATTATTACTATTATTGGTTCTTTCGCGATATAATACTAAATTATTATCCTTCACACAAAATGATTTTAGATCATGCTTTCTGTTGTACATTCTCAAATTATAAGAATACAGAAAAAATCTTATTTGTATGTCTAATTTGAAAACTTAGCTTACTGGTTGCATTCCTGGTAGCTTTAATGTCCTCTCTATAAATTTGGAATCTCTGCAAAAGCAATGTTACAATGTATTATTTATTGTGATGTTTAATTAAAAAAGAGATTGAAAACCACATAAGTATCTGATCCAGGACATGCTAGTGATATGAACTTTCTTGGTGGTTACCAAGATTACCTATTACAAAATGGATACCTGAATATATAATAATTACAAAACATTATAATATACAATAAAGATACAGTAACTCAATGCAGTAAAACTCCACTGTAAAAAATTTCATCGGCATCTGTACTTTCAAAATTCTCTTCTAAACCATTCTAATTATTCAAATTATTAAAATGTTTTAATAGACTGTTTAATCTGCATTTGATTGTAATTTTTTTTAATGGCTAATAGACTTTTTATATATGTAACTTTGTAATGTTATACCAAGTAAACCAAACTAATAAAAAATAAATTTACTTACGTAATATACATAAGAGCATTATCATATGGATTTTTAAAGAGTCCTTCAAACTCATCTCTTGCCCATTGTAGCGTGTGTTCTATGGCATTTGGAAAGTTCTTTAGCGTACAAATCGGGATAGATTTCTCCGGAGGATCTTGCGATGATGCGTATGACTCTGTCAATGAGGGTAGCACAACTTGAACGTTGCCTTTTGTTCCCAGGGTTCCAGACTCCAATAGAGATTTTCGGTAAAATACACATCGCCTATCCATATACATTCCTGAGTGGAAGGAATTTGTTATAGATTTTATCATTAAGGAAAATTTTATATCAATAAATAATAAGCCTTCTTGTAGTTTCAACAGCACATGCATAATATGTCAAAGTTCATTTGTTAAAAAACCTAAGCAACTTGTACTTCTCTGCATGTCTATAAAGCATTAATACAGTTATTATTCATTACAGTATAAAGTAGCTGAATAATGAAGCTTACCATGCCAGAACAAGAAAATTTACTTTTTAATATATTCATATTCTCTGAATTATATGCTTAAAAATGATAAGGTATTTACTCGAATTAACTTTTTGAGTTGAAGCATAATTATTCATAGCATAAACATTAATTAAGTATAATTTAAAATCTTTGGTATAAAAAATGTTTAGTAGATTAAATTTTTCAATCATAAAGTAACAACACTTTTTATGCCTAAATCTTACTTGCATCGACGTTGTCCAATGCGTTTGCAACACCATCTAGACTCTCAAAGAAATCGTCATTATAAACACTCTCTGTCTCAGGGCCAACTCGGTTCTGGTGGGGGACAATGTTGAAGGAGGGATTCATCTTTTTAGCTGCACTGGCTGCACAGTCTGATTTGGGTTTCTAAAGGAGTTGAATAAATAAATATTTTTATTTTCATTTTATATTTTGCGCACATTTCTTTTTAGTTCAGTACTGAACTATTTGGCACTACTAGTATTTTTCTTTATGAGGCTTCACCCCCTTGAATCCGCCTACAACCTATTTACACATAAAGTACAGTACACTACTGACCACTGATCACGTTAATGGATCAAATAGATACATTTCAAAAGCTAAGTGTAGTGAACAAAATATCACCTGTTGCGGTAAACACATCTGCGAGTTTGGATTATTGTTCCAACACTGGTAATAAATATATATTCTGATGTAGTACTTTGTTTACGGGAACCAGTCAGAACTTGGATATAGTGTGAACATTGAGGGGGCTATTCCAATGATTAACCTATGAACCCAGTAGTAGCACATCATCTTAATTCCTTTACCCTTTTAAAGACCTGTCACGGCTATCAATTTTATCTGACAAACTCATGTGACATGTTTGAATATGGTCATGATGACATCACAGCATGACCATAATAATATAGGCATATCATGACTATATAGAGGCACATCATGACTATATATAGGCACATCATGACTATATAGAGGCACATCATGACTATATATGGGCATAAAACAGTTTTTAGAAATGCGTTATCATTGTCCATACTTACAGTTACATCATGTGGACGAAATAAGAATTGTCTATTAAGATTTGATTTTTCGATGATATCCATGTCAGTGACGGTGACCTTGCCTTCGGGACTGCATCCCACGCCAACCAACGCGAAGCTTTTCAACAACTCACAACCAATAGCACCAGCGCCTACCTACAATTATGCAAATCAGAAAAAAAGTATATGTTGTTAATTCATTTTCAGAAGACAAGAATGATCTAAATCATGATCAAAACTCAGGAAAAAATTACTCCTTGAAAATAAATGCAGGAGTGAATTAATGTGGGCAATATAAGGAAGAATACAAAGGAACAATATAATAAAATAATCTTCCATAATATTTATGGAAGAATGAGTGCAAGGAAAATGCATTCCAACCCAAAGGAACTGATGTCCATATGCCTTATAAAATTCAAAAACTTGATTGTCACAACTTACAATGAAGTATTTTAAGCTTTCAAGTTTCTTCTGGAAACCGTCACCAAATACCGCAATCTGCCCGTCATATCGACTGCCTTTCTGTTTGGGACAATAAGAAATCATAATGTTATTATATCTAATACTATGGATAAAACTAAATTGATTCTATAGAAAACCAAAGCGTGACGTAAAAGAGCCTGGCTGTGTCCAACAAATAATTTAGACATATGCTGTCCAATATAAGCATGTGCGTAACACAAACTACCATTGAATGGAAGCGTCGTTACTTCGGTACTTTATAGGGGTTTGAACCAAGAATAATTTGCTTACTGGCTGGCACTCTTCCTCTGTAAGGTTGTCGGTACCATTTTCTTGATAACACTCGAGAGCATCGAAGTACATCCATTGTTTGATTGGGTTAAATTTACCACTACATGCCTGCAAACAAAAATAATTTCTACATTAAATTAAATACTACTGATATAAATCGAAATAACATTATTGGATTGGATAGAGAAGGGGTGTGATACACCCCTTCTGTTGGTGAACTGGCAGTACAAAAGCAGACAATCTGCTACTGTTCTCCAAACAGTGTACTGCATTCTCTAATGTTCACATGGGTCATATTACACACAGGAATAAAAGCCCCAGTCTTATTTGAAAGATGCTGCACCATATAATTCGATATTTAATTTTCAGCCCTCCAGCCAAAACAGAATGAGAGCAGCTATGAATAAAAGATCACCATTAAATTAACGTTACCATCACAATAAATTCAACATTAAATAATACTAATACCAAAATTATGGCGAGATTACAATAATATTTTATACCCCCACACTTTACGACAGAATATATTTACATTATTTAGACATTACAAAAGTTTAATTATGATGTCATTACTATTGTAGTAAGTTGGTACCTTAAGAACTTCCTGAGCTGCGACACCTCCAATGAAGGCCTGCATTGGACATATATCCCCCGTAGCAT